>NW_027461384.1:0-35010 GCF_030463565.1 Pelecanus crispus | reverse complement strand
GGGGTCCTGGAGGGGGATGAGGGGGGATGAGGGGGGTCCCGGAGGGGGGTGAGGGGGGATGGGGGGGGATGAGGGGGGATGAGGGGGGATGGGGGGGGATGGGGGGGGTCCCAGAGGGCGGTGAGGGGGATGGGGGGGGGGGGGGTGAGGGGGGATGAGGGGGTTCCCGGTGTGGGATGAGGGGGGTGAGGGGGTTCCCGGAGGGGGGGTGAGGGGGGGATGGGGGGGGGGGGGATGAGGGGGGTCCCAGAGGGGGGTGAGGGGGGATGGGGGGGGGGGATGAGGGGGGGGTCCCAGAGGGGGGGTGAGGGGGATGGGGGGGGATGAGGGGGTCAAGGGGGGATGAGGGGGGGTCCCGGTGTGGGATGAGGGGGATGGGGGGGGGGATGAGGGGGGGGTGAGGGGGTCCCAGAGGGGGGTGAGGGGGATGAGGGGGGGATGAGGGGGGTCCCGGTGTGGGATGAGGGGGGTGAGGGGGGATGAGGGGGTTCCCAGAGGGGGGTGAGGGGGATGAGGGGATTCCCGGTGTGGGGAGGGGGATGAGAGGGATGAGGGGGGATGAGGGGGTTCCCAGTGTGGGGATGGGGGTGGGAGGGGGATGAGGGGGTTCCCGGTGAGGGATGAGGGGGGTGAGGGGGATGAGGGGGTTCCTGGAGGGGGATGAAAGGGGGATGAAAGGGGGATGAAAGGGGGTTCCCGGTGTGGGGAGGGGGATGAGGGGGGGGTGAGGGGGGATGAGGGGGGGTGAGGGGGGGTGAGGGCGTTCCCGGTGTGGGGAGGGGGCTGCGGAGGGGGCTGGGGGGTGAGGCACCGAGGTGGGGGGGGGGGGGGGGTGAGGGGCATGAGGAGGCCCGGGGGGCCGGCGCGGGGGGCTCCGAGGCCCGGTGCAGGCCCCGGTGTAGCCCCCACGTAGCCCCCACACAGGCCCGGTGCAGGCCCCGGTGTAGCCCCCACGAAGACCACAGTGAAGCCCCCAGGCAGGCCCGGTGTAGGCCCCACGGAGCCCCCCCGCAGGCCCGGTGCAGCCCCCGGGTGCAGGCCCGGTGCAGGCCCGGTGCAGGCCCCGGTACAGGCCCCCGCAGCCCCCCCGCAGGCCCGGTGCAGGCCCGGGGGTAGCCCCCACGTAGCCCCCCCGCAGGCCCCCGCAGGCCCCCGGTGCAGGCCCCCCGCAGCCCCCCCGCAGGCCCGGTGCAGGCCCGGGAGTAGCCCCCACGTAGCCCCCCCGCAGGCCCGGTGCAGCCCCCGGGTGCAGGCCCGGTGCAGGCCCCCGCAGCCCCCCCGCAGGCCCCGGTGCAGGCCCGGGGGTAGCCCCCACGTAGCCCCCCCGCAGGCCCGGTGCAGCCCCCGCAGCCCCCCCGCAGCCCCCGGTGCCGCCCCCGACTCACGGCGAATCTCGCGCGCCCGCCCCGCGCTCATCCCCGGCCGCCGCCGGCCCCCGCCGGAACGCGCGCGGCCCCGCCCCGCCGCCCCATTGGCCGCCGCTCCCGCCCCGCTGAGCCAATCGGCGCGGGGAAGGCAGGCGGGCGGCCGCGGCCATTGGAGCGCGGGGGGAAGGGCCCGCCCAGGGGGCGGGGCTACGGGCGGCGCGGGGCAGGACGGGAGGGGCGGGGCCACGCCCCCCGGCCGCTGAGACCGGTGCCACCAGTGCCACCAGTGCGCCCAGTGTGCCCAGTGCCCCCAGTGCCACCAGTGCCTCCAGTGTGCCCAGTGCCACCAGTGCCACCAGTGCCCCCAGTGTGCCCAGTGCCACCAGTGCGCCCAGTGCCACCAGTGCCACCAGTGCCAAGAGTGCTCCCAGTGCCCCCAGTGCCCCCAGTGCCACCAGTGCGCCCAGTGTGCCCAGTGCCACCAGTGCGCCCAGTGCCTCCAGTGCTCCCAGTGCCTCCAGTGCGCCCAGTGCCCCCAGTGCCACCAGTGTACCCAGTGCTACCAGTGCCCACAGTGCGCCCAGTGCCACCAGTACCAAGAGTGCTCCCAGTGCCACCAGTGCGCCCACTGCCCCCAGTGCGCCCAGTGCCCCCCAGTGCCACCAGTGTGCCCAGTGCTCCCAGTGCCAAGAGTGCTCCCTGTGCCACCAGTGCGCCCAGTGCCACCAGTGCACCCAGTGCCCACAGTGCTCCCACTGCCCCCAGTGCACCCCAGTGCGCCCAGTGCCACCAGTGCCAAGAGTGCTCCAGTGCCCCCAGTGCCCCCAGTGCCACCAGTGCGCCCAGTGTGCCCAGTGCCACCAGTGCTCCCAGTGCCACCAGTGTGCCCAGTGCCCACAGTGCTACCAGTGCCCACAGTGCGCCCAGTGCCCACAGTGCGCCCAGTGCCACCAGTGCCAAGAGTGCTCCCAGTGCCACCAGTGCGCCCAGTGTGCCCAGTGCCACCAGTGCCCACAGTGCCCCCAGTGCTCCCAGTGCCCACAGTGCCACCAGTGCGCCCAGAGCCACCAGTGCCCCCAGTGCTCCCAGTGCCCCCAGTGCCCACAGTGCCCCCAGTGCCCCCAGTGCCCCCGGTGCTCCCAGTGCCCCCAGTGCACCCAGTGCGCCCAGTGCCACCAGTGCCAAGAGTGCTCCCAGTGCCCCCAGTGCCCCCAGTGCCACCAGTGCGCCCAGTGTGCCCAGTGCCACCAGTGCTCCCAGTGCCACCAGTGTGCCCAGTGCCCCACAGTGCTACCAGTGCCCACAGTGCGCCCAGTGCCCACAGTGCGCCCAGTGCCACCAGTGCCAAGAGTGCTCCCAGTGCCACCAGTGCGCCCAGTGTGCCCAGTGCCACCAGTGCCCACAGTGCCCCCAGTGCTCCCAGTGCCCACAGTGCCACCAGTGCGCCCAGAGCCACCAGTGCCCCCAGTGCTCCCAGTGCCCCCAGTGCCCACAGTGCCCCCAGTGCCCCCAGTGCCCCCGGTGCTCCCAGTGCCCCCAGTGCACCCAGTGCCACCAGTGCTCCCAGTGCCCACAGTGCTCCCAGTGCCACCAGTGCCCCCAGTGCCACCAGTGCCCCCAGTGTGCCCTGTGCCACCAGTGTGCGCCCAGTGCCACCAGTGCCACCAGTGCCACCAGCGCACCCAGTGCCACCCGTGCTCCCAGTGCCACCAGCGCCCCCAGTGCGCCCAGTGTCCCCCAGTGCACCCAGCACGCCCAGTGCTCCAAGTGCTCCCAATGCACCCAGTGTTCCCAGTGTCCCCAGCTCCCCACAGCTGCCCCCAGTGCCCCCAGAGCTCCCATTGCACCCAGTGCTTCCAGTGAGCCCAGTGCTCCCAGTGCTTCCAGTGCCACCAGTTCCCCCAGTGTGCCCAGTGCTCCCGGTGCTCCCAGCGCCACCTGTGCTCCCAGTGCACCCAGTGCTCCCCAGTACTGCTCAGTGTTCCCAGTGCCCCCACTGCCCCCCACTGTTACCCAGTGCCACCATGTCTCCCAGTGCCCCCAGTGCTCCCAGTGCCACCAGTGCCCACAGTGTGCCCAGTGCCACCAGTTCTCCCAGTGCTCCTGCTGCGCCCAGTGCCACAATTTCTCCCAGTGCCACCCGTGCTCCCCAGTACCGCCCAGTGCTCCCAGTGCCCCCAGTGCACCCACTGCCACGAGTGCCCCCAGTGCCCCCAGTGTGTCTGGTGCGCCCAGTGCATCTGGTGATCCAGTGCCACCAGTGCTCCCAGTGCCCGCAGCGCACCCATTGCTCCCAGTGCTCCCAGTGCCCCCAGTTTGCCTGGTGCTCCCAGTGCTCCCGTCGCTACGTGCTGGTCCGGTACCCCCAGTGCCCCCCCAGTACCCCAGCCCAGTGGCCCCCTATGCTCCCAGTAGCCCCCAGTGCACTCAAGTAGCCCCAGCCCAGTGCTCCCCAGTACCTCCCAGTCCACTCCAGTGGCTCCCAGTGCTCCCCAGTACCCCCAGCACCCCCCAGCCCAGTGCTCCCAGTAACCTCCCAGTCCACTCCAGTGGCTTCCAGTGCCTGTCAGTGCACTCCAGCAGCCTCCAGTGGCTCCCAGTGCTCCCCCAGTACCCCCAGCCCAGTGGCTCCAGTGCTCCCAGTACCTTCCAGTCCCCTCCAGTGGCTCCCAGTGCTCCCCCAGTACTCCCAGTACCTCCCAGTGCTCCCAGTACCTTCCAGTCCACTCCAGTGGCTCCCAGTACTCCCCAGTACCTCCCAGTGCTCCCCAGTACCCCCCAGCCCAGTGCTCCCAGTACCTCCCAGTCCACTCCAGTACCCCAACCCAGTACTCCCAGTACCTCCCAGTGCTCCCAGTACCTTCCAGTCCCCTCCAGTGGCTCCCAGTACTCCCCAGTACCTCCCACTGCTCCCCAGTACCCCAGCCCAGTACTCCCAGTACCTCCCAGTGCTCCCAGTACCCTCCAGTCCACTCCAGTGGCTCCCAGTACTCCCCAGTACCTCTCAGTGCTCCCCAGTACCCCAGCCCAGTACTCCCAGTACCTCCCAGTGCTCCCAGTACCTTCCAGTCCCCTCCAGTGGCTCCCAGTGCTCCCCAGTACCCCAGCCCAGTACTCCCAGTACCTCCCAGTGCTCCCCAGTACCCCCCAGTGCTCCCCAGTACCCCCAGCCCAGTACTCCCAGTACCTCCCAGTCCCCTCCAGTGGCTCCCAGTGCTCCCCAGTACCCCCCAGTGCTCCCCAGTACCCCACCCCAGTACTCCCAGTACCTCCCAGTGCTCCCAGTACCTTCCAGTCCACTCCAGTGGCTCCCAGTACTCCCCAGTACCTCCCACTGCTCCCCAGTACCCCCAGCCCAGTGCTCCCAGTACCTCCCAGTGCTCCCCAGTACCCCCCAGTGCTCCCCAGTACCCCAGCCCACTACTCCCAGTACCTCCCAGTGCTCCCAGTACCTTCCAGTCCCCTCCAGTGGCTCCCAGTGCTCCCCAGTACCTCCCAGTTCTCCCCAGTACCCCACCCCAGTACTCCCAGTACCTCCCAGTGCTCCCAGTACCTTCCAGTCCACTCCAGTGGCTCCCAGTACTCCCCAGTACCCTCCCAGTGCTCCCCAGTACCACCCAGCCAAGTGCTCCCCAGTACCCCCAGCCCAGTATTCCCAGTACCTCCCAGTGCTCCCAGTACCTTCCAGTCCACTCCAGTGGCTCCCAGTACTCCCCAGTACCCCCCAATGCTCCCCAGTACCCCCAGCCCAGTGCTCCCAGTACCTCCCAGTCCACTCCAGTGGCTTCCCAGTGCCTGTCAGTGCACTCCAGCAGCCTCCAGTGGCTCCCAGTGCTCCCCCAGTACCCCCAGCCCACTGGCTCCAGTGCTCCCAGTACCTTCCAGTCCCCTCCAGTGGCTCCCAGTGCTCCCCAGTACCCCCCAGTGCTCCCCAGTACCCCACCCCAGTACTCCCAGTACCTCCCAGTGCTCCCAGTACCTTCCAGTCCCCTCCAGTGGCTCCCAGTACTCCCCAGTACCTCCCAGTGCTCCCCAGTACCCCCCAGCACAGTGCTCCCAGTACCTCCCAGTCCACTCCAGTACCCCAACCCAGTACTCCCAGTACCTCCCAGTGCTCCCAGTACCTTCCAGTCCCCTCCAGTGGCTCCCAGTACTCCCCATTTAAACTCTTCCCATTTTTGGTCCCAAATTTAAACTCTCCCAAATTTTGGTCCCAAATTTAATCTCTTCTGATTTCAGTCCCAAATTTAAACTCTTCCAATTTTTGGTCATAAATTTAAACTCTTCCCATTTTTGGTCCCAATTTTAAACCCTTCCCAATTTCGGTCCCAAATTTAATCTCTTCCAATTTCGGTCCCAAATTTAATCTCTTCCCATTTTTTGGTCTGAAATTTAAACTCTTCCCAACTTTGGCCCCAATTTTAAACCCTTCCAATTTTTGGTCCCAATTTTAAGCTCTTCCAATTTTGGTCCCAATTTTAAACTCTTCCAATTTTTGGTCCTAAATTTAAACCCTTCCAAATTTTGGCCCCAATTTTAAACCCTTCCAAATTTTGGCCCCAATTTTAAACTCTTCCAAATTTTGGTCCCAATTTTAAACTCTCCCAAATTTTGGTCCCCAAATTTAATCTCTTCCCATTTGGGTCCCAAATTTAAACTCTTCCAATTTTTGGTCATAAATTTAAACTCTTCCATTTTTGGTCCCAAATTTGAACTCTTCCCATTTTTGGTCCCAAATTTAAACTCTTCCCATTTTTGGTCCCAATTTTAAACTCTCCCAAATTTTGGTCATAAATTTAAACTCTTCCCGGTTTTGGTCCCAATTTTAAACTCTCCCAAATTTTGGTCCCAAATTTAATCTCTTCTAATTTGGGTCCCAATTTTAAACCCTTCCCATTTTGGGTCCCAATTTTAAACCCTTCCCAAGTTTGGTCCCAAATTTAATCTCTTCCCATTTTTCGTCTGAAATTTAAACTCTTCCCAACTTTGGGCCAAAATTTAAACTCTTCCCAATTTCGGCCCCAATTTTAAACTCTTCCCAATTTCGGCCCCAATTTTAAACTCTTCCCAATTTCGGCCCCAATTTTAAACTCTTCCCAATTTCGGCCCCAATTTTAAACTCTTCCCATTTTCGGCCCCAATTTTAAACTCTTCCCAATTTCGGCCCCAATTTTAAACTCTTCCCAATTTCGGCCCCAATTTTAACTCTTCCCATTTTTGGCCCCAATTTTAAACTCTCCCAAATTTTGGTCATAAATTTAAACTCTTCCCGGTTTTGGTCCCAATTTTAAACTCTCCCAAATTTTGGTCCCAAATTTAATCTCTTCTAATTTGGGTCCCAATTTTAAACCCTTCCAATTTTGGTCCCAAATTTAATCTCTTCCCATTTTTCGTCTGAAATTTAAACTCTTCCCATTTTTCGTCTGAAATTTAAACTCTTCCCAACTTTGGGCCAAAATTTAAACTCTTCCCAATTTTGGCCCCAATTTTAAACTCTTCCCAATTTCGGCCCCAATTTTAAACTCTTCCCAATTTCGGCCCCAATTTTAAACTCTTCCCAATTTCGGCCCCAATTTTAAACTCTTCCCATTTTTGGCCCCAATTTTAAACTCTCCCAAATTTTGGTCATAAATTTAAACTCTTCCCGGTTTTGGTCCCAAATTTAAGCCCTTCCAAATTTTGGTCCCAAATTTAATTTCTTCTAATTTTGGTCCCAATTTTAAACCCTTCCCAAGTTTGGTCCCAAATTTAATCTCTTCCCATTTTTCGTCTGAAATTTAAACTCTTCCCATTTTTCGTCTGAAATTTAAACTCTTCCCCAACTTTGGGCCAAAATTTAAACTCTTCCCAATTTTGGCCCCAATTTTAAACTCTTCCCAATTTTGGCCCCAATTTTAAACTCTTCCCAATTTCGGCCCCAATTTTAAACTCTTCCCAATTTCGGCCCCAATTTTAAACTCTTCCCATTTTTGGCCCCAATTTTAAACTCTCCCAAATTTTGGTCATAAATTTAAACTCTTCCCGGTTTTGGTCCCAAATTTAAGCCCTTCCAAATTTTGGTCCCAAATTTAATCTCTTCTAATTTGGGTCCCAATTTTAAACCCTTCCCAATTTTGGTCCCAAATTTAATCTCTTCCCATTTTTCGTCTGAAATTTAAACTCTTCCCATTTTTCATCTGAAATTTAAACTCTTCCCAATTTTGGCCCCAATTTTAAACTCTTCCCAATTTCGGCCCCAATTTTAAACTCTTCCCAATTTCGGCCCCAATTTTAAACTCTTCCCAACTTTGGCCCCAATTTTGGTCAAAACAAACCCCAAACCTGCCATTTCAGTAAAAACCTGGGCGAAGGAGCAGACCTTCCCCCCGCGAAAGCTGTCGCGGTCGTTAGCGGCGCCGAAATTTTAATCGGGGCGGGGGGGGGGGGGGCAGGAAGCTGAGCTTAAAAAAAAAACCCAACCAAAAACCCCCAAAATTGGAAAATTCACCATTTTTTTTATTCTACTAGTAAAACAGCCGGAGCACCCGCTGTACACAACGCTCCCAAGCCCCGCGGCCGCTCCCTCCCCAAAATCGCGTCCCCCTCCCTGCCCCGGAACCTCCCCCCCCCCCCAAAAAAAAAGAAAAAAAAAGAAAAATCGCCCGCGCCGCCGGCGACGAGCCCCCGACCGTCACCGGCGCAGAAGGAGAAGCCGCCGCCGCAGGCGCATGCAGGTTTATCCGAATATCGGGGGGTTGGTTGGGTAGGGTTGGGGTGGGGTTTTTTTTTTGTGGTTTTTTTTTTTTTTTTAATAATTTTTTTTTTTTTTTAAATTTTTTCTTTTTCTTCTTTTTTTTCTCCCCGCTTTAAAACTGCTTTTTGGCGAAATCCCGGCGGCGGCGAGGCGGTGCTGGAAGTCGGGGGCGGGAGGGGTGGAGGGGAAGAAGGAAGGGTCCGCCGGCGGGGTGTCTCCCAGTCTTATTTTTGGATTTGAAATATAAAAAGCCGCAGGTTGATGTTTTTAGCCGCCAGCAGTTTGTTACACTCCACCGAATCGACGATGGGCAGCGCCATGTAATCCGTCTCGTTGTTCTCGTTGCTGAAGACGAAATGGTAAATGACGGGGTGGATTTTGACGTCGTCGTAGGGCCCTTCCAGGAGGAGGAAGGAGCATTCCATCGGGGAATTGATTTTGCTTTTCAGGATGAGCTGGAAGGAGAGCGTACGCTTGCAGGAGAGGTTGGGGTTCCGCTCCGAGTCGTTCACCCCGCGCCTTCAGCACCCACGTTTGGTTGAGGACGGTCAGGCGCGGCGTCTCGTAGTACAGCCGGGTGATGAAGTCGTCGGTGCGGTAAGGGCGGAACTGGACCTCTGCAAAAAAAAACACACGCACGGACACACACCAAAAAAAAAAAAAAAAAAAAAAAAAAAAAAAATTGGGGAGAGCGGGGGTCAGGCGGGGAGCGGCCCCACGGTCCCCGGAGACGCCGACCGGCGGCTCCTCCCCGATCGCCGGTGCCGAAAGCGAAGCCGCCGCCCGAGACGGAGCCGAGCCTCCGCCACGAAGCCGGCGCGGCCGGGCCGAGGGACGCGACCCGCCTACGGCCGCTCGGCACCGGGAGACGGCGACGAGAGGGGCAGCTCCCGGCTGCCGAAAGGCTTTGCCGGCGTCGGGCGGCACCACCAGCGAGGGCCACTGGCCACCGAAAGGCTTTGCCGGCATCCAGCAGCATGCCGGCAAGCACCACCAGCCACCGAAAGGCTTTGCCGGCATCTGACGGCACCACCGGCAGGCTTTTGCCGGCATCTGACGGCACCACCAGCCACCAAAAGGCTTTGCCGGCATCTGACGGCACCACCGGCCGCCGAAAGGCTTTGCCGGCATCTGACGGCGCGCCAGCAATCGCAACCAGCTGCCAAACGGCTTTGCCGGCATCTGACGGCACCACCGGCCACCGAAAGGCTTTGCCGGCATCTGACGGCACCACCGGCCGCCGAAAGGCTTTGCCGGCATCTGACGGCACCACCGGCCGCCGAAAGGCTTTGCCGGCATCTGACGGCACCACCGGCCGCCGAAAGGCTTTGCCGGCATCTGACGGCGCGCCAGCAATCGCAACCAGCTGCCAAACGGCTTTGCCGGCATCTGACGGCACCACCGGCCGCCGAAAGGCTTTGCCGGCATCTGACGGCGCGCCAGCAATCGAAACCAGCTGCCAAAAGGCTTTGCCAGCATCCAGTGGCACCACCGGCCACTGAAAGGCTTTGCCGGCACCCGACAGCACGCCGGCAAGCACCACTGGCTACCGAAAGGCTTTGCCGGCACCCAATGGCATGCCAGCAATTGCCACCGGATGCTGAAAGCCTTTGGCCAGCACCCAACGGCACCACCGGCCGCCGAAAGCCTTTGCCGGCACCCGACGGCACCACCGGCTGCCGAAAGCCTTTGCCGGCACCCGACGGCACCACCGGCTGCCGAAAGCCTTTGCCGGCACCCGACGGCACCACCAGCAAGCACCACTAGCCGCCGAAAGCCTTTGCTGGCATCCGACGGCGCGCCGGCAAGCACCACCAGCCACCGAAAGCCTCTGCCGGCATGCGATGGCACCACCAGCCGCCGAAGGCTTTGCTGGCACCCAACGGCGCGGCAGGACAGACAGACAGGACACGGTTCGGGTAGTAAGGCATAATTTATTGGGATTCGGCGTACAAACCGGCGAGCGAGGCAGCGCGGCGAAGCGTCACCGCAGGGCACAAAGCCCGGTGACGCGGCCCGGAAGCTGCCGGCACGGTTACGCGGCACCGAGAGGCTCCCGGCTCGGCGCTGGCGCAGGCACCGGGGCGCTCGCGGTCTCGGCGTAGGGAGCGTGGGCTCGCCGAGCGCAACCACGAGCGCAAGGGACGGCGCGGCGCCCTTCGGCTACGCTTACACCGTCGTCGGCGCTTCCAGGAGAGAGAGAGAGAGAGGGAGAGGAGAGAGCCCGGCCGGCAAAACCTGGACAGAGGAGGGGGATCGGTTATTCCAGCCACACCATATTCCGTTGCCGGGCTCCGCCGCCGCCGCAGCCCAGCACCGCGGCGTCTCGGCACCGAGCCGCCTGGCTTTACCAGGGCTGAACCCCGGCGGAGGGGACGCGGGGTCTGGAGCGTGGCCGGGTTGCCGCAACCCGAGCTCCCAGCACAACCCAGCTGCCAAAAAACACCTGGGCCGCTCGCACCGGATCCCCCGATGGCATCCGTGCCGGCGATGCCGGAGCGAAACCGGCACCGGGAGGGCACGGCACCGGCGCCGCCGCCCGTGGCTGAGGGGAAAATTCTTCCCCCGCTCCAGCGCCAATTTGCCGTTTCCCCTCTCGGGTTAATTTGCCTCCCGGCTTTTAAAGTAAAAACCGGCAACGGTTCTAAGCCCGGTTTTAATACCGACGTACCGAGAAAAGAGCCGGCTTACCTGCTTTCGCCGCTTAAACGGGGCTTTTCACACCCGTCATCGGCCAAGTCCCGCTCTGCCCCGGTGCCAACGCAACCACCGCGGCACCAGCAGCTTTCCGGCGAGTGGGAGAGGGGTTCGGCAAAACCCCTCGGCAAAGCAAGAACGGCGGGAAGGCGCCGGCGAGGGCGAAGCGGCGCCGGCGTTCTTCTCCGGAACTCGATAAAACATCCCAGGGAACGTCATTTACGGTTTCGGGTTCGCAAGTCCCATCGCTCGGTTGGCGGTCGAGGCCGGCGCCGAAACGCCGGCCGCGTGCACGGCGAAGCCCTTCGCTGCTACCGAATCGACAGCCGCGCCAGATTAAAAAAAAAAAAAAAAACCCCAAGTTTCGGCAGCGCGGAAACAGCGTCGGCGCCGGAAGAAACGCGGCCGAAGGGCCGGGGGAAGCCGCCGTTGCCGTCGCGAGCGAGCCATTACCTGTGTAGCCGATTTTCTCGAAGCTGAGCAGGTTGAAGATGTTGTTATAAAGCTGCATTTCTTTTTTCCTCGTTTGGTCCATTTCGTCTAAAATCTCCATCAGCTCATTGCCGGTTTTGGTGGGGTGGGTGCATTCGGCTTCGTGCACCGACAACTCGTGGTAGGGACCCTGCCACGGGCACCCGATCCGCTTGTATTTGCACTGGGTCACCCTGAAGGGGAGAAAAGAAGCGTGAATATTCGCCGGATGGGGATGGCACGCCGAAAACAAGGCGGATCCGGCTGTCCCGGCGGCGCCGGGAAGGGCGGCGAGGGACGGCGGGGATGCGCAGAGGCTCGCTCCTGCCGCCGCCCGGCTCCGCCGGGTGAATTCAGATCCGGCAGCCCCGGTGAGACGGGTGCAAGACCGGCAAAATCCGGGAGACCCCGTGGAAAACCGCCGGGTAGCGCCGCAGCCGGAGCGCGATGGGTTCCGGCAGCGCCGGCAGCGGCCAACCGGGCACAGCGGCACGCGGACGCTCTGCCGCACGCCGAAGCGGTGCCTCGTCCTCCCCAAAACCACCGTCACCTCCCAAGGGAGGCGGGACGCAGCCGGTGAGCGTTTCGGCGCAGGACCGCCCCGCGCCGGGGGCTGGAGGGGGCACGGGGCGCTGCCGAGCGCCGACGGCTTCGCCCCGACGCCGGAGCTGGCTGCGGCAAGCCGGAAAAACCTGACCCCAATCGCGCGGGCTCACCGCCGCGCGAACCCCGGCTTCACCGGGCAGCGAGGTTTCCCAAACCCCGCGTGTCTCTACGCCGAGCCGGTGAAGCACCGCGAGCCGCGCCGGTGACGCCGGCACGGCGGCCGAATGGAAGGGAAGCTCTTTACCTGTCTTGGCACTCCTCTTTCTGGTGCCTTTCCAGGAGGGATCGGGGGAATTGCTGCATGCAGAAGCCGCACTCGGAGGGTAGCTCGCTGACGGCTTTTTCCACAGCCAAATTTCGGCAGCACAGGCTCTTGCTGATCTCGCACCGGCAATTCGGGCAAGTGGCTTGTTCCTCCTTCAGCCGCGCGTCTGCCAGGAGGTGGATGAAGCAGCCGGCGCACATCAGGTGGCCGTTGGTGCACTGCGGAAGAGGAGAAATAAAGCGTCAGACCCCGGCGGGATCCGTCGCGGGGGGAAACCGAGGCAAAGGAAGCGGCTTCGGAGCCGTCGGCGCCGGAGGAAAGACGCTTTGCCGTCCCGCTCTTCCCCCAAAAAAAGAAAAAAAAAAAACCCCAAAAAACGCACCACAACCCTGGCTACGCGGCTCCCGCCAGCCGATCGAGCCCCCGCGCCGCGGCCGCCTGCGTTTCGGCAAAGCTGGCGAGGGCGGGCAGGGTCTCCGGCTCTCGCGCCGGCCCGGCCGCGTCGTTTCTGTAATTAAGCCTGACCTCGTTTGCCGCGCGTGGGAGGGGAAGGGAAAGGCTTCATCCCGGCTTCCCTCTTCCCCTGGCTCCCGTCTATCCCGTGGGAATCCGATTCCCCACGTCTGGAAGCGAGGGGGGGGACGCGTAAGCTGCCCACGGCACTCGGGATAACCAAAACCAGCCGGGGAGCGGGGAACGGAGCCGAGTGCCTCCCGCCGCGGGGAATTACACCAAAACGGGGGGGGAAAAGGCTTCCCCCGCTCCCCGTATCCCTCAGCTCCGTAGGATCCCGAAGGCCGCGCCGTTGCCACATTAGCGCCGAGAGGTTTGGAGGAGTCGGGATCCGCCGTGGTTAAACCGGCGGGATCGGCACAAAAGCCCCGGAGCCCGCTGAAGGAGACCGGGAAGACCCATGGGGGAGACAAACCCATCGGCAAAGCGATGGGAACCGGCTCCGAGAGCTCGGATCGCCGGGATGAGACTCGGTTCTCCGACCGGCGCAGCGAATCCGCCGCCGCGCCGGGTGCCCGCACGCCGAGGACGAGCTCCGGAGTTAAAGACGGCATCTGGCATTCCAGGGACGAGCTGCCGGGCAGAGAGGCTTCGACGGCGTGATAAAAATAATACAGGAAAATCCATTTTAGTCCAATTTGTTCATGGTTTGATACGGCGTAGACAAGAGAGGATCTACGCCGGCTTCACGCCGGCTTGCCGGAATCGCCCTCTCCTTCCAGCACGCCGAGGCGCTCACTCGGTTTTCAATCCGTGCACCAAAAAAATCTCCGGCTTTCGGGCAAAAATCGGTTTAAGAGGCGTTTTTACCGGCTGCCGAGCCGTGCCGGGCAAAACCCTCGACGCGGGCATGGGGTCGGGATCCATCGTGGCAGTCCCCGTCCAAAGCGAGCGGCACCGGAGCGATGCCGGCTGCGCCTCAAGCACCGGAGCGATCCCAATCCGGTCGTCCATCCGCTGCGAAAACCAGAGGGAAAGAGCCAGCGCCGGATTTCCGGAGTTTTGCCGCAAGGCGATGCCGCGGGAGGGCGGGAGAAGCCGTCTTGGTGGCTGCGGGTGAAGGCATCGCCTATAAAACACCCGGCGGAGCCGGTGAAGGTATCGCCGAATCCATCGGGAGCTGCCGGAAGCGGTCAGGAGGCAGCCGGGCCGGATGCTTCCTCCATCATCTCTGGCGACGGCGGGGATCCGTCAAGGGACACGCGGCTGTTTCCGACGGATGGGAGAGCTCCCGCCGGCAGCCTCGGGCTCCTGCGGTGAAAATCCTTCCCTCGAATCCGGTGGGAGGCTGGAGCGCTCCGGCCTGGAACGCCGTCACCTCCAGGATGAGCTCCGTGACCGGCCCAGCAGCGCCGGCAGCTTCCCGGCGTGGCCGGGACACCGCAGCGGGGATCAATCCCAAAATTCCTGCCGGCGGGATCGCCGGGAGCTCGTTAAACACCTCCCTGGGAACGCCGGGAAAAGCTTTAAGCCGGGATGGGAAGCGCCTGACCCTGCCGCAGGGATTAGCTCCCGATCTGCTTACCCAGGACATCCATTGTTCCGGCTCCAAAAGATTTTGGATTTTCCCTTCTGCCGGGCCCGGAGCGCCGGCAGCCGGGCATTAAACCGGCCGCGCCGTCGCCGAAGCACGGTTACAGGATGAGGATCCCGGCTCCAAAATACCGGCGATGGTTTCGGGATGAGCGCAGGGACGCATCCGGCTAAAAAAAATCCTTTAGGGTTTAGGCTCGGCACGGTCCCGGCGAAGCGCCGGCCTCCCCCGCGGCGCCTCACCGCTGCCGCGCTAAAAATACCGGCGAGCGAGCCAAAACAAGAGGCGAACGCCGGCCGAGCGCTCCCCCAACCGCGGCGCCGGCGACTCCTCCTCGGCGCGAGCGTGTAATTACAGCCGCTCGTTAGCGTCTGACGAACCGGCGAAGGCATCGGTACGGCCGCCGCGGTCGCTCCCGGTTTTAATTACGTGCTCCGGCAAAGCCCGGGCGTCGTAAATAATTAAACAGCCGGCGGCGGGGCGGGGGGGGATGAGCGACCGCCGGAGCGAGGAGGAAGAGGAGGCCGTGACGAAGGACGCGAGCCGCCGGCGGGTGCGCGGAGCCGGTTTGGCAAGCGCCGGCACCGGATCGGTGGGGATCTCTTCACCGGGGCGCGGCTCCGGCGAGGTTTTCATGCTTTTAATTCGTCACCGCCGAGGGATCCCCCCCTGCTTCCTTGACCCAGCGGCCATCTTAGAGCACCCCCGCTGCCAAAACGAACCCCCCGAAAACGAAGCGTGGGGGGATTCTCCCCCCCCCTTCCCCGGCGTCGCCGGCTGTGCCGGCGCCGGATATTCTTAGCACGCGCCCAACAAAGCGGAAGAGCACCGAGGGGATGGCCTTCGCGTCCAGCTCTGCCGCCGCCGTAACCGAGCGTCAAACCGGCGCTCGCCGGCGGTGCGGTGGTGCCGGCGGTGCGGTGGTGCCGGCAGTGCGGTGGTGCCGGCGGCGGTGCCGGCACCGCGGGGCTGGCGGCGGCTCCGCGTGCCGCGAAATGGATGCTGGCCGGAGGGACAAAAAAACGCCGGGCGGTTTTTACGTCACCGGTGGCTCCGCTCCGGTGAACGCCGGCGGTGCCCGGCCCCCTCCCTGCCGGAGCCCCCCCCCTCCAACCCCCCACCCCGGTGCGGGGAATCCCCCGGGGTGGCAAAAATTGGGATAAATTTGGCAAAAATTGGGATAAATTTGGCAAAAATTGGGATAAATTTGGCAAAAATTGGGATAAATTTGGGGGGAGGGGGGTGAACCCAGCCCCCCCCATGGGGTCTGTGGGGTGGGGAGGCCGCAGTGGGTGCTGAGGGGGTCAGGGTGCTGGGGGGGCACCCTGGGGTCCCTAAAGGGGGAGGGGACCCTAAAGCCCCCAAATGGGGGGGGGGGAGCACCTGAAACCCCCAGTGAGTGGGGGGGGGGGTGTCAGGGGAGACCCCCCAGCAGGGTGGGGGCCCAAGGGGGGGGCCCTGGTTTGGGGGGGTCCAGGCCCCAGATTCAAGGGGTCCCTCTGGTTCGGGGGGGGTCCAGGCCCCAGTTTTGGGGTTCCCCCTGGTTTGGGGGGGGTCCAGGCCCCAGTTTCAGGGGGGTCCCTCTGGTTCGGGGGGGGTCCAGGCCCCAGTTTTGGGGTTCCCCCTGGTTTGGGGGGGGGTCCAGGCCCCAGCTTCAAGGGGTCCCTCTGGTTCGGGGGGGGTCCAGGCCCCAGTTTTGGGGTTCCCCCTGGTTTGGGGGGGGTCCAGGCCCCAGATTCAGGGGGTCCCTCTGGTTCAGGGGGGGGTCCAGGCCCCAGTTTTGGGGTTCCCCCTGGTTTGGGGGGGTCCAGGCCCCAGTTTCAGGGGGTCCCTCTGGTTCGGGGGGGGTCCAGGCCCCAGTTTTGGGGTTCCCCCTGGGTTTGGGGGGGTCCAGGCCCCAGATTCAGGGGGTCCCTCTGGTTCAGGGGGGGGTCCAGGCCCCAGTTTTGGGGTTCCCCCTGGTTTGGGGGGGGGTCCAGGCCCCAGCTTCAAGGGGTCCCTCTGGGTTCGGGGGGGGTCCAGGCCCCAGTTTTGGGGTTCCCCCTGGTTTGGGGGGGTCCAGGCCCCAGTTTCAGGGGGTCCCTCTGGTTCGGGGGGGGGGGAAGAGGGGTCCTGTGACCTGGCTTTGGGGGGTCCCTTGTTTTGGGGGGGTCCAGACCCCAGCTTTGGGGGGGGTCCCCCTGCTTCAGGGGGGGTGCCATGACCTGGCTTTAGGGGGGTCCCCCTGGTTAAGGGGTGCCAAGGCCCCAGTTTTGGGGGTCCTCCTGGTTCGGGGGGGGGGGGGAGGGGGGGGGGCAGGGGGGTCCAGACCCCAGCTTTGGGGGGGTCAGGGAGACCCCATGACCTGGCTTTAGGGGGGTCTCCCTGGTTCAGGGGGGTCCAGGCCCCAGCTTTGGGGGGGTCCCTCTGGTTGGGGGGGGCAGGGGGGTCCCGTGACCTGGCTTTGGGGGGGTCTCCCTGTTTTGGGGGGGTCCAGGCCCCAGCTTTGGGGGGGGTCCCTCTGGTTGGGGGGGGCAGGGGGGTCCGTGACCTGGCTTTAGGGGGGTCTCCCTGTTTTGGGGGGGTCCAGGCCCCAGCTTTGGGGGGGTCCCTCTGGTTGGGGGGGGCAGGGGGGTCCCGTGACCTGGCTTTGGGGGGGTCTCCCTGGTTCGGGGCCCCAGCTTTGGGGGGTCCCCCTTGTTGGGGGGGGGCAGGAGGGTCCCATGACCTGGCTTTGGGGGGGTCTCCCTGTTTCGGGGGGGTCCCCTGCCCCAGCTGAAGCCCTCACCGGGGCTGACGGTGACCAGGGAAAAGGGGGGTGACACGGGGGGGACCCCGATGGGTGACAGTGGGGGGGGGGGGGGAAGGGGGCCCTGGGAGGGGGGCTGTGAGTGAGGGGGGGGACAAGAAGGTGCTGGGGGGGGTGGGTGAGCAGTGGGGGGGGGGGCAACAGGGGACAAGGGGCCCCGGGGGGGTGGCACTGAAGGGGAGGGGGCATGAGGTGGCCCCGGGGGGGGTCAGTGGCCACTGGGGAGGGGGGTTGGTGGCCCACGAGGGGACGGGGAGGCCCTGGGGGGGGTTGGTGGCCACTGGGGAGGGGGTTGGTGGCCCATGAGGGGATGGGGAGGCCCCGGGGGGGGGTTGGTGGCCCATGAGGGGATTGGGAGGCCCCGGGGGGGGGTTGGTGGCCCATGAGGGGACGGGGAGGCCCCGGGGGGGGGGGTTGGTGGCCACCGGGGAGGGGGTTGGTGGCCCATGAGGGGACGGGGAGGCCCCGGGGGGGGGGGGGGTCGGTGGCCACTGGGGAGGGGGGTTGGTGGCCCATGAGGGGACGGGGAGGCCCCGGGGGGTGGGGGTCGGTGGCCACTGGGGAGGGGGGTTGGTGGCCCATGAGGGGACGGGGAGGCCCCGGGGGCGGGGGTCGGTGGCCACTGGGGAGGGGGGTTGGTGGCCCATGAGGGGACAGGGAGGCCCGGGGGGGGGGGGGTCGGTGGCCACTGGGGAGGGGGGTTGGTGGCCCATGAGGGGACGGGGAGGCCCCGGGGGCGGGGGTCGGTGGCCACCGGGGAGGGTCAGTGGCCATGGGGGAGGCCCCGGAGGGGGTGCTGGTGGCCCATGAAGGGATGAGGTAGCCCCGGGAGAGGCCCCGGTGGGGGATTGGTGGCCCATGAGGGGACGGGGAGGCCCTGGGGGGGGGGTCAGTGGCCATGGGGGAGGCCCCAGTGGGGGGGTTGGTGGCCCATGAGGGACAGGGAGGCCCGGGGGGGGGGGGTCAGTGGCCACTGAGGAGGCCCCAGTAGGGGTGTTGGTGGCCCTTGAAGGGTCGGGGAGGCCCCGGGGCGGGGTCGGTGGCCACTGGGGAGGCCCTGAAGGGGGTGCTGGTGGCCCCTGAAGGGACAAGGCAGCCCCAAGGGAGGGTCGGTGACCACCGGGGAGGCCCCAGGGCGGGGGGGGGGGGGGGGTTTGGTGGCCCGTGAGGGGACAGAGAGGCCCCAGGGGAGGTCAGTGGCTACCGGGGAGGCCCCGGGGGGGGGGGGGGGGTCGGTGGCCCCAGGGACGTGTTGGTGGCCACTGAGGAGGCCCTGAAGTGGGGGTTGGTGGCCCGTGAGGGGATGGGGAGGCCTTGGGGGGGGTTGGTGGCCACCGGGGAGGCCCCGGGGGGTTCAGTGGCCTGCGAGGGGACGGGGTGGCCTCGGGGGGGTCGGTAGCCATGGAGGAGGCCCTGGGGGGGTGTTGGTGGCCCATGACGGGACAGGGAAGCCCTGGGGGTAGTCGGTGACTACCGGGCAGGCCCCGGGGGGGGTGTTGGTGGCCAACAAGGTGATGGGGAGGCCCTGGTGAGGGGGTTGGTGGCCCGTGGGGGGACAGGAGGCCCCCGCAGGGGTCAGTGGCCACCGGGGAGGCCCCAAAGGGGGTGCTGGTGGCCCATGAAGGGATGGGGGAGCCCCGGGGGGGGTCGGTGGCCAAGGGGCAGGTCCTGGGGGGGTGTTGGTGGCACATGAAGGGACAAGGAAGCCCCGGGGGGAGGGGGGTCGGTGACCGCCGTGGACGCCTTGGGGGAGGGCTTGGTAGCCCGGGAGGGGATGAGAAGGCCCTGGGGGTGTCAGTGGCCACGGGGGAGGGTCCATAGCCACGGGGGAGGGTCGGGGGGGGGGGGGGCTGGTGGCCCAGGAGGGGACGGGGAAGCCCTGGGGGGGTTGGTGGCCACCGGGGAGGCCCCGGGGGGGGGGTGTTGGTGGCCGCTGAAGGCACGGGGAAGCCCCAGTGCGGGGGTTGGTGGCCCGTGAGGGGAGGGGGGAGGCCCCGGGGGGGGGGTCAGTGACCACCGGGGAGGCCTGGGGGGGGGGGGGGGGGGGGGGGGGTGTTGGTCGCCCATGAAGGGACGAGGTGGCCCCGGGGGGGGTCAGTGGCCACTGGGGGGGCCCCGGTGTGGGTTGTTGGTGGACTGTGAGGGGACAAGGAGGCCCCAAGGGGGGTCAGTGGCCACCGGGGGAGGTCAATGGCCACTGGGGAGACCCCAAAGGGGGTACTGGTGGCCCATGAAGGGACGGGGAAGCCCCAGGGGGAGTCGGTGACCACCGGGGGAGACCCTGGGGGGTGTTGGTGGCCGACAAGGGACGAGGAGGCCCCGGTGCAGGGGTTGTTGGCCTGTGAGTGGACAGGGAGGCCCCGGGGGGGGTTCGGTGGCCACCAGGAGGCCCCGGGGGGGTGTTGGTGGCCAGTGAGGGGACAAGACAGCCCCAGAGGGGGTCAGTGACCACCGGGGAGGCCCCGGGGGGGTGTTGGTGGCCCGTGAGGGGACAAGACAGCCCCAGAGGGGGTCAGTGACCACCGGGGAGGCCCGGGGGGGTGTTGGTGGCCCGTGAGGGGACAAGACAGCCCCAGAGGGGGTCAGTGACCACCGGGGAGGCCCCGGGGGGGTGTTGGTGGCCCGTGAGGGGACGGGGAGGCCCGGGGGGGGGTCAGTGACCACCGGGGAGGCCCCGGGGGGGTGTTGGTGGCCGTGAGGGGACAAGGCGGCCCCGGTGCAGGGGTTGGTGGCCCATGAAGGGACAAGGCGGCCCCGGGGGGGGGGGGCAGTGGCCACTGGGGAGGCCCGGGGGGGGTGTTGGTGGCCCGTGAGGGGACGGGAAGGCCCGGGGGGGGGTCAGTGACCACCGGGGAGGCCCCGGGGGGGGTGGTTGGTGGCCCGTGAGGGGACAAGACAGCCCCAGAGGGGGTCAGTGACCACCGGGGAGGCCCCGGGGGGGTGTTGGTGGCCCGTGAGGGGACGGGGAGGCCCCGGGGGGGGTCAGTGACCACCGGGGAGGCCCCGGGGGGGGTGTTGGTGGCCCGTGAGGGGACGGGGAGGCCCGGGGGGGGTCGGTGACCACCGGGGAGGCCCCAGGGGGGTGTTGGTGGCCCGTGAGGGGACGGGGAGGCCCCGGGGGGGGGTCAGTGACCACCGGGGAGGCCCCGGGGGGGGTGTTGGTGGCCCGTGAGGGGACAAGGCGGCCCCGGTGCGGGGGTTGGTGGCCCATGAAGGGACAAGGCGGCCCCGGGGGGGGGGCAGTGGCCACTGGGGAGGCCCCGGGGGGTGTTGGTGGCCCATGAGGGGACGGGAAGGCCCCGGGGGGGGTCAGTGACCACCGGGGAGGCCCGGGGGGGTGTTGGTGGCCCGTGAGGGGACAAGACAGCCCCAGAGGGGGTCAGTGACCACCGGGGAGGCCCCGGGGGTGGTGTTGGTGGCCCGTGAGGGGACAAGGCGGCCCCGGTGCAGGGGTTTGGTGGCCCATGAAGGGGCAAGGCGGCCCCGGGGGGGGGTCAGTGGCCACTGAGGCGGCCTCGGGGGGGGTGCTGGTGGCCCGTGAGGGGACAAGGCGGCCCCGGGGCGTGTTGGTGGCCCGTGAGGGGACGGGGAGGCCCCGGGGGGGGGGTCAGTGGCCACTGAGGAGGCCTCGGGGGGGGGTGCTGGTGGCCCGTGAGGGGGACAAGGCGGCCCCGGGGGGTGTTGGTGGCCCGTGAGGGGACGGGGAGGCCCCGGGGGGGTTCGGTGACCACCGGGGAGGCCCCGGGGGGGCCCGGCCGTACCTGGTAGACCGAGGCCTTGGGCAGGTCGAGGCAGACGGTGCAGCACAGCACGGAGTAGAGCCGCTCCTCCAGCTTCACGCTGCCCGCCGCCCCCTCGGGCCCACCCGTCCCCGTCCCCGCCGCCCTCAACCGTTTTTTGGGCGGCGCGTCGGGGTCGGCGCCCGCCTCACCGTGAGGCCGGGCCCCACCGAGCAGCGAACCGGATTCCTCGGCGCCGCCCGCCTCGCCCGGGCCGCCCGCTGCCGCCGCGGGACCGGGGAGGGCCGCGGAGGGGGCGGAGGGAGCGGCCGGGCCCCCGCCGGCCTCACGATCCTCCGCCCCGGACATCATCGCCGCCGCCGCCGCCTCACCCCGCCACCGCCGCCGCCGCCATCTTGGCCGCCCGCCCCTCTTCCCCCCCCCCCCCGCCCTTCCGCGGTCCGTCAAAGGCTACCGCCAATCACCGCCCGCGGGAGGCGGGGCCGGCGCCCAGGCGGCCAATGAGAGGCCGCGCCCGTGCCGGCGCCGCGCCCCCCTCCCCCCTCCCCGCCCGCCGGAGTCGCAAAACTTCAACGGCGGTGCCGCCCCCCCCCCCCCACCCTCGCGGAGGGGAGGGGCCGCGCGTGACGTCACTGCGGGAGCCGGCCAATGGGCGAGGGGGGAGCCCGAGGGGGCGGGGCCTGGCCGCGGGGGCGGGGCGCGTGGCGGGGAGCTCCCCGGGGGGGCGGGGGGGGGCGCGGGGGGGGGCGGATTCCCAGTGCGGCCCAGTACGGACCAGTAGGACCAGTATGGAGCAGTGTGGAACAGTACAGACCAGTATGGACCAGTACGGACCAGTATGGACCAGTATGGAGCAGTGTGGAACAGTACAGACCAGTATGGACCAGTACGGACCAGTATGGACCAGTATGGAGCAGTGTGGAACAGTACGGACCAGTGCGGCCCAGTACGGACCAGTATGGACCAGTATGGACCAGTATGGAGCAGAGTGGAACAGTGCGGACCAGTATGGAACAGTATGGAACAGTATGTACCAGTATGGACCAGTATAGACCAGTATGGAACAGTACGGACCAGTACTGACCAGTACAGCCCAGTATGGAACAGTATGGAACAGCACAGACCAGTATAGACCAGTACGGACAGTACAGACCAGTATAGACCAGTATAGACCAGTATGGAACAGTATGGAACAGTACAGACCAGTATAGACCAGTACGGAACAGTACAGACCAGTATGGACCAGTATGGAACAGTATAGACCAGTATGGAACAGTACAGACCAGTACTGACCAGTATGGAACAGTGTGGCCCAGTATGGCCAGTATGGAACAGTGCAGACCAGTATGGAACAGTGTGGAACAGTATGGCCCAGTACGGACCAGTATGGAACAGTGTGGAACAGTACAGACCAGTATAGACCAGTATGGAACAGTACAGACCAGTATAGACCAGTATAGACCAGTATGGAACAGTGCAGACCAGTACTGACCAGTATGGAACAGTGCAGACCAGTACAGACCAGTATGGAACAGTGTGGAACAGTATGGCCCAGTACGGACCAGTGTGGAACAGTACAGACCAGTATAGACCAGTATGGAACAGTGTGTACCAGTATGGACCAGTACAGACCAGTATGGAACAGTGCAGACCAGTACTGACCAGTATGGAACAGTGTGGAACAGTATGGCCCAGTATGGACCAGTACGGACCAGTGTGGAACAGTACAGACCAGTATAGACCAGTATGGAACAGTGTGTAGCAGTATGGACCAGTACGGACCAGTATGGAACAGTGCAGACCAGTACTGACCAGTATGGAACAGTGCAGACCAGTACGGACCAGTGTGGAACAGTACAGACCAGTATAGACCAGTATGGAACAGTGTGTAGCAGTATGGACCAGTACGGAACAGTATGGAACAGTGCAGACCAGTACTGACCAGTATGGAACAGTATGGAACAGTGCAGACCAGTACTGACCAGTATGGAACAGTGCAGACCAGTACGGACCAGTGTGGAACAGTACAGACCAGTACAGCCCAGTACGGCCCAGTATGGACCAGTATGGAACAGTGCAGACCAGTATGGAACAGTATGGAACAGTGTGGACCAGTAGGGACCAGTATGGACCGGTATGGAACAGTGCAGACCAGTACTGACCAGTATGGGACAGTATGGAACAGTGTGGACCAGTATGGAGCAGTACGGACCAGTATGGAACAGTGCAGACCAGTAAGGACAAGTGCGGACCAGTACAGACCAGTGCAGACCAGTATGGACCAGTGCGGCCCAGTAAGGACCAGTACAGCCCAGTGCCCCCGCGGCCCCGGCGCCCAGCACCCCACAGACACGGGAACCCCACGAACCCCCCCAGCGTCACCAGCCCTCCCCGGGCCCGGCCCAGTGCCCCCAGTGCCACCAGTGCCACCAGTCCCAGTGCCCTCAGTCCCAGTGCAACCAGTGCCCCCAGTGCCGTCAGTGCCCCCACTGCCCCCAGTGCCACCAGTCCCAGTGTGACCAGTGCCCCCAGTGCCCCCAGTGCCCTCAGTCCCAGTGCGACCAGTGCCCCCAGTGCCCCCACTGCCCTCAGTCCCAGTGCCCTCAGTCCCAGTGCCCTCAGTCCCAGTGCAACCAGTGCCCTCAGTGCCCCCACTGCCCCCAGTGCCACCAGTCCCAGTGCGACCAGTGCCCCCACTGCCCTCAGTGCCCCCAGTGCCCTCAGTCCCAGTGCCCCCACTGCCCCCAGTCCCAGTACCCCACTGCCCCCAGTGCCCCAGCCCAGTGCCCCCACTGCCCCCCAGCACAGTGTGACCAGTACCCCCAGTGCCCCCACTGCCCCCCAGCACAGTGTGACCAGTACCCCCAGTGCCCCCACTGCCCCCCAGCACAGTGTGACCAGTACCCCCAGTGCCCCCACTGCCACCCAGCACAGTGTGACCAGTACCCCCAGTGCCCCCACTGCCACCCAGCACAGTGTGACCAGTACCCCCAGTGCCCCCACTGCCCCAGCCCAGTGCTCCCAGTGCCCCCACTGCCCCCCAGCACAGTGTGACCAGTGGCACCAGTCCCAATGTGACCAGTGCCCCCAGTGCACCCCAGCACAGTGTGACCAGTGCCCCAGTGCCCCCAGTCCCAGTACCCCCAGTGCCCCCACTGCCCCAGCCCAGTGCTCCCAGTGCCCCCAGTGCACCCCAGCACAGTGTGACCAGTGGCACCAGTCCCAATGTGACCAGTGCCCCCAGTGCACCCCAGCACAGTGTGACCAGTGCCCCAGTGCCCCCAGTCCCAGTACCCCCAGTGCCCCCACTGCCCCAGCCCAGTGCTCCCAGTGCCCCCAGTGCACCCCAGCACAGTGCTCCCAGTGCCCCCAGTGCACCCCAGCACAGTGTGACCAGTGGCACTAGTCCCAATGTGACCAGTGCCCCCAGTGCACCCCAGCACAGTGTGACCAGTGCCCCAGTGCCCCCAGTCCCAGTACCCCCAGTGCCCCCACTGCCCCAGCCCAGTGCTCCCAGTGCCCCCAGTGCACCCCAGCACAGTGCTCCCAGTGCCCCCAGTGCACCCCAGCACAGTGTGACCAGTGGCACCAGTCCCAATGTGACCAGTGCCCCCAGTGCACCCCAGCACAGTGTGACCAGTGCCCCAGTGCCCCCAGTCCCAGTACCCCCAGTGCCCCCACTGCCCCAGCCCAGTGCTCCCAGTGCCCCCAGTGCACCCCAGCACAGTGTGACCAGTGGCACCAGTCCCAATGTGACCAGTGCCCCCAGTGCACCCCAGCACAGTGTGACCAGTGCCCCAGTGCCCCCAGTCCCAGTACCCCCAGTGCCCCCACTGCCCCAGCCCAGTGCTCCCAGTGCCCCCAGTGCACCCCAGCACAGTGTGACCAGTGCCCCCAGTGCACCCCAGCACAGTGTGACCAGTGGCACCAGTCCCAATGTGACCAGTGCCCCCAGTGCACCCCAGCACAGTGTGACCAGTGCCCCAGTGCCCCCAGTCCCAGTACCCCCAGTGCCCCCACTGCCCCAGCCCAGTGCTCCCAGTGCCCCCAGTGCACCCCAGCACAGTGTGACCAGTGCCCCCAGTGCACCCCAGCACAGTGTGACCAGTGGCACTAGTCCCAATGTGACCAGTGCCCCCAGTGCACCCCAGCACAGTGTGACCAGTGCCCCAGTGCCCCAGTCCCAGTACCCCCAGTGCCCCCACTGCCCCAGCCCAGTGCTCCCAGTGCCCCCAGTGCACCCCAGCACAGTGCTCCCAGTGCCCCCAGTGCACCCCAGCACAGTGTGACCAGTGGCACCAGTCCCAATGTGACCAGTGCCCCCAGTGCACCCCAGCACAGTGTGACCAGTGCCCCAGTGCCCCCAGTCCCAGTACCCCCAGTGCCCCCACTGCCCCAGCCCAGTGCTCCCAGTTGCCCCCAGTGCACCCCAGCACAGTGTGACCAGTGGCACCAGTCCCAATGTGACCAGTGCCCCCAGTGCACCCCAGCACAGTGTGACCAGTGCCCCAGTGCCCCCAGTCCCAGTACCCCCAGTGCCCCCACTGCCCCAGCCCAGTGCTCCCAGTGCCCCCAGTGCACCCCAGCACAGTGTGACCAGTGGCACCAGTCCCAATGTGACCAGTGCCCCCAGTGCACCCCAGCACAGTGTGACCAGTGCCCCAGTGCCCCCAGTCCCTGTACCCCCAGTGCCCCCACTGCCCCAGCCCAGTGCTCCCAGTGCCCCCAGTGCACCCCAGCACAGTGTGACCAGTGGCACCAGTCCCAATGTGACCAGTGCCCCCAGTGCACCCCAGCACAGTGTGACCAGTGCCCCAGTGCCCCCAGTCCCAGTACCCCCAGTGCCCCCCACTGCCCCAAGCCCAGTGCTCCCAGTGCCCCCAGTGCACCCCAGCACAGTGTGACCAGTGGCACCAGTCCCAATGTGACCAGTGCCCCCAGTGCACCCCAGCACAGTGTGACCAGTGCCCCAGTGCCCCCAGTCCCAGTACCCCCAGTGCCCCCACTGCCCCAGCCCAGTGCTCCCAGTGCCCCCAGTGCACCCCAGCACAGTGTGACCAGTGGCACCAGTCCCAATGTGACCAGTGCTCCCAGTGCACCCCAGCACAGTGTGACCAGTGCCCCAGTGCCCCCAGTCCCAGTACCCCCAGTGCCCCCACTGCCCCAGCCCAGTGCTCCCAGTGCCCCCAGTGCACCCCAGCACAGTGTGACCAGTGCCCCAGTGCCCCCAGTCCCAGTACCCCCAGTGCCCCCACTGCCCCAGCCCAGTGCTCCCAGTGCCCCCAGTGCACCCCAGCACAGTGTGACCAGTGCCCCCAGTGTCCCCAGCCCCACTGCCCCCTGTGCCCCCAGTGTCCCCAGCCCCAGTACCCCCACTACCCCCACTTCTCCCAGTGCCCCCAGTACTCCCAGTGCCCCCACGTGCCAGGGGAGGGGCTGCTGGCAGGGCTGGGGTCCCCCCGCCCGCAGAGGGGCCCACGAGCTGCCGTCACCCCAGGGTGCTGTGCCGGGGACCCCAGGGTGCCATGGCAGGGACCCCCACCCCAGGGTGCTGTGCCAGGGACCTCAGGGTACTGTGCTGGGGACCCCCCACCCACGGGTGCTGTGCTGGGGACCCCAGGGTGCTGTACCAGGGACCCCAAGGTGCTGTGCCAGGGACCCCCACCCCAGGGTGCTGTACCAGTGACCTCAGGGTACTGTGCTGGGGACCCCCACCCCAGGGTGCCGTGCCGGGGACCCCCAGGGTGCCGTGCCAGGGACCCCAAGGTGCCATGTCAGGGACCCCCACCCCAGGGTGCTGTGCCAGGGACCCCAGGGTGCTGTACCAGGGACCCCAGGGTGCCGTGCCAGGGACCCCCACCCCAGAGTGCTGTGCCAGGGACCCTAGGGTGCTGTACCAGGGACCCCAGGGTGCCATGGCAGGGACCCCCACCCCAGGGTGCTGTACCAGGGACCTCAGGGTGCTGTGCCAGGGACCCCCACCCCAGGGTGCTGTACCAGGGACCCCAGGGTGCTGTGCCAGGGACCCCCACCCCAGGGTGCTGTGCCAGGGACCCCCACCCACGGGTGCTGTACCAGGGACCCCAGGGTGCTGTGCCAGGAACCCCCACCCCAGGGTGCTGTGCCAAGGACCCCAGGGTGCTGTGCCAGGGACCCCAAGGTGCCATGTCAGGGACCCCAAGGTGCCATGTCAGGGACCCCCACCCCAGGGTGCTGTGCCAGGGACCCCAGGGTGCCATGTCAGGGACCCCCACCCCAGGGTGCTGTACCAGGGACCCCAGGGTGCTGTGCCAGGGACCCCCACCCCAGGGTGCTGTGCCAGGGACCCCAAGGTGCCATGTCAGGGACCCCCACCCACGGGTGCCGTGCTGGGGACCCCAAGGTGCCATGTCAGGGACCCCCACCCACGGGTGCCGTGCTGGGGACCCCAAGGTGCCATGTCAGGGACCCCCACCCCAGGGTGCCGTGCCAGGGCCCCCAGCGCTAACGAGGACCCTTAACGAGCGCCGGGAGCCGGCGGCGGGCGCGTCACCGCCGGTAACGCCAGGCAACGCCACCCGGAGAGGCGAAATCGCCGGGACGCCGTACGGCCTTTACTGCGCCGCCTCGCTCAGTCGACGCCCAGCTGCCGCAGCGCTCGCTGCAACGCCAAATTCCCCGCCGCCAGCACCCACGGGTGCCCCTCGAACCGGGCGCCGGGCGCCGGCAACAAATTGCCGGCGGCCATGAGGAGGCTGCCCAGCACGCCGGGCGCGTTGCCGGTGAGGACGGAGAGGGTGAGGGTGCTGCCGGCGGTGAGGAAGGTGACGGCGCGGGCGGCCAGGAGCCGGCCTTCCTCGGGGAGCCGCGCGGCGATGGGCGCCAGCGCCGCGGCCCGCGCCCAGCAGCAGGTTGGCGGTGGCCCGGTCGCCGCTGAGCCGGTGGAAGCCGAAGGCCACCAAGGGTTGTCCCAACATGGCCGAAACCCAGGCGCCGGGCAGGGGGGTCGGGGGTCCCCCTCCCGGGGTCCCCCAGGCCCAGAGGGGCTCCAGGGCGTCGCTCGCCGCCGCCATCGCCTGCAGGAGGAAGCCGGCTGCCGGCCCGCCCGTCACCTGCCGGGAGCGGGGGACGGGAGGTGACCGGCTGGGGTCGGGAGGGTGACAGGGGACTGGATGGGTGACATGGGACTGCATGGGTGACACGGGACTGCATGGGTGACATGGGACTGCATGGGTGACACGGGACTGCATGGGTGACATGGGACTGGATGGGTGACACGGGACTGCATGAGTGACATGGGACTGCATGGGTGACACGGGACTGGATGGGTGACATGGGACCTGCCATGGGTGACACAGGACTGCATGGGTGACATGGGACTGCATGGGTGACATGGGACTGGATGGGTGACACGGGACTGGATGGGTGACATGGGACTGCATGGGTGACACGGGACTGCATGGGTGACATGGGACTGGATGGGTGACATGGGACTGGGACTGCATGGGTGACACGGGACTGCATGGGTGACACGGGACTGGATGGGTGACATGGGACTGGCTAGGTGGCACGGGGTCGAGCGGGGTGACACGGGATCGGGTGGGGTGACATGGGACTGGATGGGTGACACGGGACTGCATGGGTGACATGGGACTGGCTAGGTGGCACAGGGTCGAGCGGGTGACACGGGATCGGGTGGGTGACATGGGATCAGATGGGTGACACGGGACTGGATGGGTGGCATGGGGTTGGGCATGTGGCATGGGGTTGGGCGGGTGACATGGGACCGTCTGGGTGACAGGGGACTGGATGGGTGACATGGGATTGGATGGGTGACACAGGACTGGATGGGTGACACGGGACTGCATGGGTGACATGGGACTGGCTAGGTGGCACAGGGTCGAGCGGGTGACACGGGATCGGGTGGGTGACATGGGACTGGATGGGTGACATGGGACTGGATGGGTGACATGGGGTCAGGCGGGTGACATGGATCAGATGGTGACACGGGACCAGCTGGGTGGCATGGGGTCGGGCATGTGGCATGGGGTTGGGCGGGGGTGACATGGGACCGTCTGGGTGACAGGGGACTGGATGGGTGAACGGGACTGGATGGGTGACATGGGGTCAGGCGGGTGACATGGGACTGGATGGGTGACACGGGACTGGATGGGTGACATGGGGTCAGGCAGGTGACATTGGGACTGGATGGGTGACACGGGACGGGATGGGTGACATGGGGTCAGGCGGGTGACATGGGATCAGATGGGTGACACGGGACCAGCTGGGTGGCATGGGGTCGGGCATGTGGCATGGGGTTGGGCGGGGTGACATGGGACCGTCTGGGTGACATGGGACTGGATGGGTGACACGGGACTGGATGGGTGACATGGGACTGGATGGGTGACACGGGACTGGATGGGTGACATGGGGTCAGGCGGGTGACATGGGATCAGATGGGTGACACGGGACCGGCTGGGTGGCATGGGGTCGGGCGGGTGACATGGGATCGGGGTGGGTGACATGGGACTGGATGGGTGACACAGGACCGGCTGGGTGGCACGGGATCAGACGGGTGACAGGGGACTGGATGGGTGGCATGGGGTCGGATGGGTGACACGGGGTCAGGCGGGTGACATGGGACTGGATGGGTGACACGGGACTGGATGGGTGGCACAGGGTCAGGCGGGTGACATGGGACCGTCTGGGTGACACGGGACTGGATGGGTGGCACGGGGTCGGGCGGGTGACATGGGACTGGATGGGTGACATGGGATCAGATGGGTGACACGGGGTCGGATGAGTGACATGGGACTGGATGGGTGACACGGGATTGGATGGGTGGCACGGGGTCGGGCGGGGTGACATGGGACTGGATGGGTGACATGGGATCAGATGGGTGACACGGGGTCGGATGAGTGACATGGGACTGGATGGGTGACACGGGATTGGATGGGTGACACGGGATCGGATGGGTGACATGGGACTGGATGGGTGACACGGGATTGGACGGGTGACATGGGACTGGGTGGGTGACACGGGATCGGATGGGTGACACAGGATCATCTGGGTGACACGGGGACCGTCTGGGTGACACGGGACTGGCTGGGTGACATGTGATGGGACGGGTGACACAGGATTGGAAGGGTGACACGGGATCAGACAGGTGACAGGGGCCCAGCTGGGTGACACGGGCCCATCCCCGGGGGGGCCCACCCATGACAGGGACCCGCCCCCATGGGCCCCACCCGTGACAGGGCCCCCCCGGGACCCCCCCGTGACAGGCCCTCCCCCAGCCCCCACCCGTGACAGGACCCCCCGTGACCGTCACCACACCGTGGCCCCCCATGACCGTTCCCCCCCCGGGCCCCCCCCGTGACCGTGACCCCCCCCGTGACCCTGACCCCCTGTGACCATTGACCCCCCGGGACCCCCCCGGGACCCTGACCCCCTGTGACCATTGACCCCCCGGGACCCCCCCCGTGCCCGTGACCCCCCGTGCCTGTGACCCCCCGTGCCCGTGGCCCCCCCCATGGCCCCCCGTGACCGTGACCCCCCATGACCGTGACCCCCGTGACCGTGGCCCCCCCGGGACCCCCCCGGGACCGTGACCCCCCGTGACCGTGAGCCCCCTGGGAACCCCCGTGCCCGTGACCCCCCGTGCCTGTGACCCCCCGTGACCGTGACCCCCGTGACCGTGGCCCCCCCGGGACCGTGACCCCCCATGACCGTGACCCCCCGTGACCGTGGCCCCCCCAGGACCCCCCCGTGCCCGTGACCCCCCGTGCCCGTGGCCCCCCCCCGGGACCGTGACCCCCCCGTGACCGTGACCCCCCGTGACCGTGGCCCCCCCGGGACCCCCCCGTGACCGTGACCCCCCGTGACCGTGACCCCCGTGACTGTGGCCCCCCGTGACCGTGGCCCCCCCGGGACCCCCCCGTGACCGTGGCCCCCTGTGACCGTGACCCCCTGGGACCGTGGCCCCCCCCGGGACCCCCCCGTGACCGTGACCTCCCCATGGCCCCCCCGTGACCGTGACCCCCCGTGACCGTGGCCCCCCCAGGACCCCCCCGTGCCCGTGACCCCCCGTGCCCGTGGCCCCCCCCGGGACCGTGACCCCCCCGTGACCGTGACCCCCCCGGACCGTGAGCCCCTGGGACCCCCCCGTGACCGTGACCCCCCGTGACCGTGACCCCCCGTGACCGTGACCCCCCATGACCATGGCCCCCCCGGGACCCCCCCCGTGACTGTGACCCCCCATGACCGTGACCCCCTATGACTGTGACCCCCCGTGACCGTGGCCCCCCCCGGGACCCCCCCGTGACCGTGACCCCCTGGGACCGTGGCCCCCCCGGGACCCCCCCGTGACCGTGACCTCCCCATGGCCCCCTGTGACCGTGACCCCCCGTGCCCGTGACCCCCCGTGACCCGTGGCCCCCCCATGGCCCCCCGTGACCGTGACCCCCGTGACCGTGACCCCCCGTGCCCGTGGCCCCCCCGGGACCCCCCTGTGACCGTGACCCCCCGTGACCGTGACCCCCCCGTGACCGTGACCCCCCATGCCCGTGACCCCCCGTGCCCGTGGCCCCCCCCGGGACCCCCCCGTGCCCGTGCCCGTGGCCCCCCCCGTGCCCCCCCCGCGCCCCCCGCCCCCGACCTGGCGGGCCCGCCGGGCGCCCCGCAGGCAGACGGCGCAGAGCAGCGCCCGGGCCGGGGCCCAGCCCCACCCCCCCGCGGCACCCATGGCCGGGGGTCCCCGCGTGCTGGGGGGGCGGCGGGGGTGGGGGGAGGGGAACCCCCGGGCCCTTCCGGTTCCGCCGCCCCCGCTCCGGTGCCGCTACCGGAACTTCCGGCCTGCGCGCGCGGGGCCGAGAGCGGCCGGGTGGGCGGGGAGGTGGGCGGGGCCAAGCGGGTGGGCGGGGCCACGGGAAAAGGGACATGGGCGGTGCTGCGGGAGGTGGGCGTGGCCAAGGCAGGTGGGCGGGGTCACGGGAAAGGGAGGCGGGCGGCGCTGCGGGCGGTGGGCGGGGCCAAGGCAGGTGGGCGGGGTCACGGGAAAGGGAGGCGGGCGGCGCTGCGGGCGGTGGGCGGGGCCAAGGCAGGTGGGCGGGGTCACGGGAAAGGGAGGCGGGCGGCGCTGCGGGCGGTGGGCGGGGCCAAGGCAGGTGGGCGGGGTCACGGGAAAGGGAGGCGGGCGGCGCTGCGGGCGGTGGGCGGGGCCAAGGCAGGTGGGCGGGGTCACGGGAAAGGGAGGCGGGCGGAGCTACGGGCGGTGGGCGGGGAGAGGGGCGGGGCCAAGCGGGTGGGCGGGGTCACAGGAAAGAGGCCGGCGGCGCTGCGGGCGGTGGGCGGGGCCAAGGCAGGTGGGCGGGGTCACCGGCAGGGCGGTGGGCGGGGCGAGGGGCGGGGCCGCGGGGAGCGCGCCGGGCCGGGCGGGGGGGGGGGGGGGGGCAGTGTGCAAGGGTGTGCAGGGGGCCTGGGGTGTGCAAGGGCGTGTAAAAGTGTGCGGGGGTGTGCAAGGGGGTGTGCAAGGGGCGTGGGGTGTGCAGGGGGTGTGCAAGGGGGTGTGCAAGGGGGTGTGCAAGGGGTGTGGGGTGTGCGGGGGTGTGCAGGGGGTGTGCAAGGGGGTGTGCAAGGGGCGTGGGGTGTGCAGGGGGTGTGCAAGGGGGTGTGCAAGGGGTGTGCAAGGGCCTGTAAGTGTGTGCAAGGGGTGTGCAAGGGGCGTGGGGTGTGCAAGGGCGTGTAAGTGTGTGCAGGGGGTGTGCAAGGGGTGTGGGGTGTGCAAAAGCCTGTAAGTGTGTGCAAGGGGTGTGCAAGGGGTGTGGGGTGTGCAAGGGCCTGTAAGTGTGTGCAAGGGGTGTGCAAGGGGGTGTGGGGTGTGCAAGGGCCTGTAAGTGTGTGCAAGGGGTGTGCAAGGGGTGTGGGGTGTGCAAGGGGGTGCAGGGGGTGCAAGGGTGTGCAGGGGGCCTGGGGTGTGCAAGGGCGTGTAAAAGTGTGCGGGGGTGTGCAAGGGGGTGTAAAAGTGTGCGGGGGTGTGCAAAGGCCTGTAAGTGTGTGCAAGGGGTGTGCAAAGGGTGTGCAAGGGGGTGTGGGGTGTGCAAGGGGTGTGGAGGTGCGCAAGGGGGTGCAAGGGGTGTGGGGTGTGCACGGGGTGTGCAAGGGGGCGTGGAGTGTGCAAGGGCGTGTAAAAGTGTGCGGGGGTGTGCAAGGGGCGTGGGGGTGTGCAAGGGGGTGCAGGGGGTGCAAGGGTGTGCAGGGGGCCTGGGGTGTGCAAGGGGGTGTAAAAGTGTGCGGGGGTGTGCAAGGGGGTGTGCAAGGGGGTGTGGGGTGTGCAAGGGCGGGTAAAAATGTGCAGGGGTGTGCAAGGGCCTGTAAGTGTGTGCAGGGGGTGTGCAAGGGGGTGTGGGGTGTGCAAGGGGGTGTGGAGTGTGCAAGGGCCTGTAAGTGTGTGCAGGGGGTGTGCAAGGGGTGTGGGGTGTGCAAGGGCCTGTAAGTGTGTGCAAGGGGTGTGCAGGGGGTGTGCAAGGGGGTGTGCAAGGGGTGTGCAAGGGGTGTGGGGTGTGCAAGGGGGTGCAAGGGTGTGCAGGGGGCCTGGGGTGTGCAAGGGCGTGTAAAAGTGTGCGGGGGTGTGCAAGGGGCGTGGGGTGTGCAGGGGGTGTGCAAGGGGGTGTGGGGTGTGCAAGGGCCTGTAAGTGTGTGCAACGGGTGTGCAAAGGGGGTGCAGGGGGTGTGCAAGGGGTTGTGGGGTGGGGTGTGTGGCTCTGGGTAGGTGTGCGTGGCGTGGGTGTACATGCCGTGGGGGGGTGTAGGGGCCATGGGTGGGTGTGCGTGGCGTGGGTGTGCGTGGCGTGGGTGGGTGTGCGTGGCGTGGGTGTGCGTGTCATGGGTGTACATGGCGTGGGTGGCTGCATGGGCCATGGGTGGGTGTGCGTGGTGTGGGTGGGTGTGCGTGGCGTGGGTGTACATGGCGTGGGTGGGTGTAGGGGCCGTGGGTGGGTGTGCGTGGCTCTGGGTGGGTGTGCGTGGTGTGGGTGGGTGTGCGTGGCGTGGGTGTACATGGCGTGGGTGGGTGTAGGGGCTGTGGGCGGGGTGTGCGTGGCTCTGGGTGGGTGTAGGGGCTGTGGGTGGGTGTGCGTGTCATGGGTGTACATGGCGTGGGTGGGTGTAGGGGCCGTGGGGTGGGTGTGCGTTGGCTCTGGGTGGGTGTAGGGGCTGTGGGTGGGTGTAGGGGCCGTGGGTGGGTGTGCGTGTCATGGGTGTACATGGCGTGGGTGGGTGTAGGGGCTGTGGGTGGGTGTAGGGGCCGTGGGTGGGTGTGCGTGGCTCTGGGTGGGTGTAGGGGCTGTGGGTGGGTGTAGGGGCCGTGGGTGGGTGTGCGTGTCATGGGTGTACATGGCGTGGGTGGGTGTAGGGGCTGTGGGTGGGTGTAGGGGCCGTGGGTGGGTGTGCGTGGCTCTGGGTGGGTGTAGGGGCTGTGGGTGGGTGTAGGGGCCGTGGGTGGGTGTGCGTGTCATGGGTGTACATGGCGTGGGTGGGTGTAGGGGCCGTGGGTGGGTGTGCGTGGCTCTGGGTGGGTGTAGGGGCTGTGGGTGGGTGTAGGGGCCGTGGGTGGGTGTGCGTGGCTCTGGGTGGGTGTAGGGGCTGTGGGTGGGTGTAGGGGCTGTGGGTGGGTGTGCGTGTCATGGGTGTACATGGCGTGGGTGGGTGTAGGGGCTGTGGGGTGGGTGTGCGTGGCTCTGGGTGGGTGTAGGGGCTGTGGGTGGGTGTAGGGGCCGTGGGTGGGTGTGCGTGTCATGGGTGTACATGGCGTGGGTGGGTGTAGGGGCTGTGGGTGGGTGTGCGTGGCTCTGGGTGGGTGTAGGGGCTGTGGGTGGGTGTGCGTGGCTCTGGGTGGGTGTAGGGGCTGTGGGTGGGTGTAGGGGCCCGTGGGTGGGTGTAGGGGCTCTGGGTGGGTGTAGGGGCTGTGGGTGGGTGTGCGTGTCATGGGTGTACATGGCGTGGGTGGTGTAGGGGCTGTGGGTGGGTGTGCGTGTCATGGGTGTACATGGTGTGGGTGGGTGTAGGGGCTGTGGGTGGGTGTAGGGGCCGTGGGTGGGTGTGCGTGTCATGGGTGTCCATGGCGTGGGTGGGTGTAGGGGCTGTGGGTGGGTGTAGGGGCCGTGGGCGGGTGTGCGTGGCTCTGGGCGGGTGTGCGTGGCGTGGGTGGGTGTCCCGCCGGCTCCCGCTGGCCCCAGCCGCCGGACACGACGGAAAAGCCGCCGGGTGTGGGGCGGGACGGGGCACCCCCACCGGTGACCGTCCGTGGGCCTCCCCACGG
>NW_027461383.1:32500-35028 GCF_030463565.1 Pelecanus crispus | reverse complement strand
CGGCTGCCAGGTCTACCCGGCTCCGGTCCCGGGAGCGGCTGCCAGGTCTACCCGGCTCCGGTCCCCGGAGCGGCTGCCAGGTCTACCCGGCTCCGGTCCCCGAGCCGGCTGCCAGGTCTACCCGGCTCCGGTCCCGGGAGCGGCTGCCAGGTCTACCCGGCTCCGGTCCCCGGAGCGGCTGCCAGGTCTACCCGGCTCCGGTCCCCGAGCCGGCTGCCAGGTCTACCCGGCTCCGGTCCCGGGAGCGGCTGCCAGGTCTACCCGGCTCCGGTCCCCGGAGCGGCCGCCAGGTCGACCCGGCTCCGGTCCCCGGAGCGGCCGCCAGGTCGACCCGGCTCCGGTCCCCGGAGCGGCCGCCAGGTCTACCCGGCTCCGGTCCCCGGAGCGGCCGCCAGGTCTACCCGGCTCCGGTCCCGGGAGCGGCCGCCAGGTCGACCCGGCTCCGGTCCCCGGAGCGGCTGCCAGGTCTACCCGGCTCCGGTCCCGGGAGCGGCTGCCAGGTCTACCCGGCTCCGGTCCCCGGAGCGGCTGCCAGGTCTACCCGGCTCCGGTCCCCGAGCCGGCTGCCAGGTCTACCCGGCTCCGGTCCCCGGAGCGGCCGCCAGGTCTACCCGGCTCCGGTCCCGGGAGCGGCCGCCAGGTCGACCCGGCTCCGGTCCCGGGAGCGGCTGCCAGGTCTACCCGGCTCCGGTCCCCGGAGCGGCTGCCAGGTCTACCCGGCTCCGGTTCCCCGAGCCGGCTGCCAGGTCTACCCGGCTCCGGTCCCCGGAGCGGCTGCCAGGTCTACCCGGCTCCGGTCCCCGAGCCGGCTGCCAGGTCTACCCGGCTCCGGTCCCGGGAGCGGCTGCCAGGTCTACCCGGCTCCGGTCCCCGGAGCGGCTGCCAGGTCTACCCGGCTCCGGTCCGCGAGCCGGCTGCCAGGTCTACCCGGCTCCGGTCCCCGGAGCGGCTGCCAGGTCTACCCGGCTCCGGTCCCCGAGCCGGCTGCCAGGTCTACCCGGCTCCGGTCCCGGGAGCGGCTGCCAGGTGTACCCGGCTCCGGTCCCGGGAGCGGCCGCCAGGTCTACCCGGCTCCGGTCCCCGGAGCGGCCGCCAGGTCTACCCGGCTCCGGTCCCCGGAGCGGCTGCCAGGTCTACCCGGCTCCGGTCCCGGGAGCGGCCGCCAGGTCGACCCGGCTCCGGTCCCGGGAGCGGCCGCCAGGTCGACCCGGCTCCGGTCCCGGGAGCGGCCGCCAGGTCTACCCGGCTCCGGTCCCGGGAGCGGCCGGCAGGTCTACCCGGCTCCGGTCCCCGGAGCGGCTGCCAGGTCTACCCGGCTCCGGTCCCCGGAGCGGCTGCCAGGTCTACCCGGCTCCGGTCCCCGGAGCGGCTGCCAGGTCTACCCGGCTCCGGTCCCCGAGCCGGCTGCCAGGTCTACCCGGCTCCGGTCCCGGGAGCGGCTGCCAGGTCTACCCGGCTCCGGTCCCCGGAGCGGCTGCCAGGTCTACCCGACTCCGGTCCCCGGAGCGGCTGCCAGGTCTACCCGGCTCCGGTCCCGGGAGCGGCTGCCAGGTCTACCCGGCTCCGGTCCCGGGAGCGGCTGCCAGGTCGACCCGGCTCCGGTCCCCGAGCCGGCTGCCAGGTCTACCCGGCTCCGGTCCCCGGAGCGGCTGCCAGGTCGACCCGGCTCCGGTCCCCGGAGCGGCTGCCAGGTCTACCCGGCTCCGGTCCCGGGAGCGGCTGCCAGGTCTACCCGGCTCCGGTCCCCGGAGCGGCTGCCAGGTCTACCCGGCTCCGGTCCCCGGAGCGGCTGCCAGGTCTACCCGGCTCCGGTCCCCGAGCCGGCTGCCAGGTCTACCCGGCTCCGGTCCCCGGAGCGGCTGCCAGGTCTACCCGGCTCCGGTCCCCGGAGCGGCTGCCAGGTCTACCCGGCTCCGGTCCCGGGAGCGGCTGCCAGGTCTACCCGGCTCCGGTCCCGGGAGCGGCTGCCAGGTCTACCCGGCTCCGGTCCCCGGAGCGGCTGCCAGGTCTACCCGGCTCCGGTCCCCGAGCCGGCTGCCAGGTCTACCCGGCTCCGGTCCCCGGAGCGGCTGCCAGGTCTACCCGGCTCCGGTCCCCGGAGCGGCTGCCAGGTCTACCCGGCTCCGGTCCCGGGAGCGGCTGCCAGGTCTACCCGGCTCCGGTCCCCGAGCCGGCTGCCAGGTCTACCCGGCTCCGGTCCCCGAGCCGGCTGCCAGGTCTACCCGGCTCCGGTCCCCGAGCCGGCTGCCAGGTCTACCCGGCTCCGGTCCCGAGAGCGGCTGCCAGGTCTACCCGGCTCCGGTCCCCGGAGCGGCTGCCAGGTCTACCCGGCTCCGGTCCCGGGAGCGGCTGCCAGGTCTACCCGGCTCCGGTCCCCGGAGCGGCTGCCAGGTCTACCCGGCTCCGGTCCCCGAGCCGGCTGCCAGGTCTACCCGGCTCCGGTCCCCGGAGCGGCTGCCAGGTCTACCCGGCTCCGGTCCCCGGGGCGGCTGCCAGGTCTACCCGGCTCCGGCGGGACTCAGTCTCAT
>NW_027461383.1:25000-27500 GCF_030463565.1 Pelecanus crispus | reverse complement strand
CCGCGACAGAGGGGCCAGGCCCTCCGGGCGTTCCGGGCTGGCGCGCGGCGCGCGCCGGCCGCGGCGCGGCGGTGGCGGCGTCCCGCCCGCCCGCCCGCCCACCCGTGGCCCACCGGCGGCCCCCCCCCGCGGGGGGGGGGGTCGGGGTGGGCGCGGGGGCGGGCGCGGCGGCGGGGGGCGCCGCGCCGCCGTTGCCGCCTTCGGCCGGCGAGGCTCTCGGCCGGGTCGCGTCCCGCGCGAGCGGGCGGCCCGAGCCACGGCTCTCCTCCCGGGCGCAGCGCCGGGCTACTGAGGGAAACCCCGGGCCCCGGGAAGGAGGACGTGGTGTTGGCGGCGGATGTCGGGCGCGCCCCCGCGGGCGGACGCTCCCCCGATGGCGGCAGCGGGGGAGGCACCCCCGCGGGGCCTTCAGGTCGTTTCCCTCGCCCCAGGGCCAGGTACCTAGCGTCCGCGCTTCGGCGGCCCTCCCTCGGCGGCGGAGTCCGGGGGTCGAAGGCCGGCGGAGCCGGGCGGAGGTTTAAAGACCCGGGCGGCTCGGTGCGGCCCCCGGGGGGGCGGCCGGGCGGCGGTCGGTGCCCCAAGGGGCGGGGAGTTTCTCCTCGAGGCCCCTTCGAGGTGTCCGCCGCCCGCGCTCAACCCCCCCCGCGGGGCGGCCGTGCCGGGGAGGGCCTCTCACTGCCCCCCCCTCTCCGCGGTCCGGTCTCGTCGGAGAGGCCGCGGCGCGGCCGGCCGTGGCCGGCCCGCTCGCCTCGAAACGGGCGACCCCGGCGGGAGCGCGTGCTCCTCCGCCGGGGCGGCGAGTCCCCGCGGTGGGGGCTCGCCGGGCGTCCCTCCCGGGCCGCCGCGCTCTCTGTCGCAGCGCTGCGGCGCGCTGCGCTCCGCTCCCCTCCCCACGCGCCCCGCCCAGCGGAGCCGCTCGGCGGTCTCCCGGGCGCTCGCCACCGGCGAGGGCGGCACCCCGGCCGAGCGGCGGCGGCGCCGCTCGGCGTGTGTCGGTCGGCCGGAGGGTGTCTCCGGCCGCCGTCCGGCCGGCGGTCGGCTCGTCCCGGCCCGGGCCCCGTCCGTCGCTTCCCCGTCGCGCCCTTCCCGGCCGAGCCGGGCAGGCGGGCGCGCGGGCGGGGGCGTCCCACTCCCGGTCTCCGCGTGGAAACGGGGAGAGCGGGAGCCGCCCCCGGCCTCAGCGCCGTCCGCCTTCCGCCCGGGCGCGTGCCCGCGGAAGGGGGGCCGAGGCGAGGAGCGGCGGTTCCGGGCGCTGCGGGCAGGGCGAGCCGCTCCGGTGCGGCGGCGGCGGGGGCGCCGTCCGGGGGGCGGCGCGCGTCCGTCGGCTCGGGCTCCGGCGGTCGCCGCCTCCGGCGTGCGCGCGGCGGCTGCGGAGCCGTCCGCGGCGTCGCCGGGCGGAGCGAGCCGGGCGGGGGGAGCCGGCTGTCGTAGCGCGGCGGAGCTGTTGCGCGGAGAGGCGCGCGCGGGGCCGGCGGGGCGCCCCGCCGCTGCTTGTCGGCCGGCGGCGGCGGGCAGCAGCGGCACACCCGGTGTCCCGAGAGCGAGGCGAGCGGGCGGCGCGGCCGGGCGCGTGGCGGCCTCCGCGCGGAGGCCGGGCCGAGCCCGGGCGCCTGGGCCGCCCCCGAAGCGCGCAAGGCGCTTGTGTCGTTTGTCCCAGGTCCGATCGGTCGGGGAGCGCGGGCTCCCCCGCCCTTGCCCTTCGGGGTTAAATTTTTTTTTCCGTTCCGTATTTTTACTTCACACTCTATTTTTTTTCCGTATTGTGTGCTCGTACGGTCAGCCGAGGCGAGGCCTGTCCGTCGCGCCGCGTCGCGCCGCGTCGCGTCCCCTCCGCGCGGGCGGAGGGGCGGGCCGGCGCGTCGGGCGTGCGGTGGGCCGCCCTCTGAGCGAGGGGCCGCTCTCCGCGAGCGGTCCCGGTCCCCCCGCGCGCGCGGGGCGGTGCCGAAAGCCAGACAACTCTTAGCGGTGGATCACTCGGCTCGTGCGTCGATGAAGAACGCAGCTAGCTGCGAGAATTAATGTGAATTGCAGGACACATTGATCATCGACACTTCGAACGCACTTGCGGCCCCGGGTTCCTCCCGGGGCTACGCCTGTCTGAGCGTCGCTTGACGATCAATCGCCGGCTGAGCCGCCGCCCCGTCGCCGGGCGGCGGCCGCAGCGGCGCGGCTGGGGTGCATCGCAGGCCCGCGCGCGCGGCCCCGGGCGGGCGGGGGAGCGGTTCCCCCGCGTCCCGGCGGCAGCGGCGTCTGCCAAGAAAAGGGCCTTCGTCCCCCTAAATCGAGACTCGGGGAGCGCTCCGAAGCTCCCCGCTCCCGGAGCGCCCGCTGTGCGGAGCTCGTCCCGCCGGGGTTTCCCCCGCCCCCCCGTGCCGCGCGGCACGGGGAGGGGCGGGGCACGTCGTCGGGGCCGGTCGGGCCCGGCGCGGCGGTGGGGAGAGAAGGGGGCGCGGCGGGGCGAGGCGCGTGCCTCGCCACCGGCGTCCCGCGCGGGCGGCTG
>NW_027461383.1:0-15000 GCF_030463565.1 Pelecanus crispus | reverse complement strand
GCCGGGGCCGGGCGGGTAGACCTGTCAGCCGCGGGCCGGGCGGGTAGACCTGTCAGCCGCGGGGCAGGCAGCAGCCCAAGTGCCCCGGCCGGGCGGGTAGACCTGTCAGCCGCAGCGCAGGCAGCAGCCCAAGTGCCCCGGCCGGGCGGGTAGACCTGTCAGCCGCGGGCGCGCCGGGTAGACCTGTCAGCCGCGGGCGCGCCGGGTAGACCTGTCATCCGGGGCCGGGCGGGTAGACCTGTCATCCGGGGCCGGGCGGGTAGACCTGTCAGCCGGGGCCGGGCGGGTAGACCTGTCAGCCGCGGGCCGGGCGGGTAGACCTGTCAGCCGCGGGCGCGCCGGGTAGACCTGTCATCCGGGGCCGGGCGGGTAGACCTGTCATCCGGGGCCGGGCGGGTAGACCTGTCAGCCGGGGCCGGGCGGGTAGACCTGTCAGCCGCGGGCCGGGCGGGTAGACCTGTCAGCCGCGGGGCAGGCAGCAGCCCAAGTGCCCCGGCCGGGCGGGTAGACCTGTCAGCCGCAGCGCAGGCAGCAGCCCAAGTGCCCCGGCCGGGCGGGTAGACCTGTCAGCCGCGGGCGCGCCGGGTAGACCTGTCAGCCGCGGGCGCGCCGGGTAGACCTGTCAGCCGCGGGCCGGGCGGGTAGACCTGTCAGCCGCGGGCGCGCCGGGTAGACCTGTCATCCGGGGCCGGGCGGGTAGACCTGTCAGCCGGGGCCGGGCGGGTAGACCTGTCAGCCGCAGCGCAGGCAGCAGCCCAAGTGCCCCGGCCGGGCGGGTAGACCTGTCAGCCGCGGGCGCGCCGGGTAGACCTGTCAGCCGCGGGCGCGCCGGGTAGACCTGTCATCCGGGGCCGGGCGGGTAGACCTGTCAGCCGCGGGCGCGCCGGGTAGACCTGTCATCCGGGGCCGGGCGGGTAGACCTGTCATCCGGGGCCGGGCGGGTAGACCTGTCAGCCGCGGGCCGGGCGGGTAGACCTGTCATCCGGGGCCGGGCGGGTAGACCTGTCAGCCGCGGGCCGGGCGGGTAGACCTGTCATCCGGGGCCGGGCGGGTAGACCTGTCAGCCGCGGGCCGGGCGGGTAGACCTGTCAGCCGCGGGGCAGGCAGCAGCCCAAGTGCCCCGGCCGGGCGGGTAGACCTGTCAGCCGGGGCCCGCCGGGTAGACCTGTCAGCCGGGGCCGGGCGGGTAGACCTGTCAGCCGCGGGCGCGCCGGGTAGACCTGTCAGCCGCGGGCGCGCCGGGTAGACCTGTCAGCCGCGGGCCGGGCGGGTAGACCTGTCAGCCGCGGGCGCGCCGGGTAGACCTGTCAGCCGGGGCCGGGCGGGTAGACCTGTCAGCCGCGGGCGCGCCGGGTAGACCTGTCATCCGGGGCCGGGCGGGTAGACCTGTCAGCCGCAGCGCAGGCAGCAGCCCAAGTGCCCCGGCCGGGCGGGTAGACCTGTCAGCCGGGGCCCGCCGGGTAGACCTGTCAGCCGCGGGCGCGCCGGGTAGACCTGTCAGCCGCGGGCGCGCCGGGTAGACCTGTCAGCCGCGGGCCGGGCGGGTAGACCTGTCAGCCGCGGGCGCGCCGGGTAGACCTGTCATCCGGGGCCGGGCGGGTAGACCTGTCATCCGGGGCCGGGCGGGTAGACCTGTCAGCCGGGGCCCGCCGGGTAGACCTGTCAGCCGCGGGCGCGCCGGGTAGACCTGTCAGCCGCGGGCGCGCCGGGTAGACCTGTCAGCCGGGGCCGGGCGGGTAGACCTGTCATCCGGGGCCGGGCGGGTAGACCTGTCAGCCGCGGGCCGGGCGGGTAGACCTGTCATCCGGGGCCGGGCGGGTAGACCTGTCAGCCGCGGGCGCGCCGGGTAGACCTGTCAGCCGGGGCCCGCCGGGTAGACCTGTCCGCCGCGGCCCCGCCGGGTAGACCTGTCCGCCGCGGCCCCGCCCGTTAGACCCGTCAGCCGCGGCGCAGGCAGCAGCCCAAGTGCCCGGAGCACGGGTAGACCTGGCCTCCGTGCCCACAGCGCGGGTAGACGTGGCCTCCCTGCCCGGATCAGGGGTTTGCCTTTGTGTGGTGGAGCAGGGCTGGGGGTTTTTCCTTTTTGGGTTTTTTGGGTTTTTGTTGTTTTTTGCAGGTTTGTTTTTGTTTCTGTTTTTTTTTGTTGTTGTTGTTTTGTTTGTATGTTTGTTCATTTGTGTTGGTGCCCGCGGCCTCCCCCCCCCCCCCCCCCCCCCGCCGTTACTTACTTAACCGTCGGCGTATACCTCGGTTAATCAATTAGCGACAGGCGGTTAGCGTGTCTGCTACGCACTTTACCGCTGGTGGCCTCGCCGCGACGCTAAATAAATAATTACACAACTCATTATAAACTGTGATACCGTTTACGTTTTATTATTTACTATTTACCGATTAATTTCGTAACCGTTAATCGCTTACGAACGATACAGCTAATAGCGCCCCCCCCCGCACCGCCCCCCCCCCCGCAGCCCCCCCCGGCGCGATTCCCGGGAGGGGCTTCCGCCCCGAGAGGGCCTCTGCAAAGGACGCGGCCGGCCTCCGAGGTCTCGCAGGCCTCCGGAGAAGGTCGGTCGGCCGCCAGGCCCAACGGGCCCTGCCGGCCGCAGGCCGACTTCGCCCGAGCCTCCTCAGAGACGAGGAGCTCCCGTGGCCGACCGGCCCGAGGCCCGGGCCGCGAAGGACCGCACCCGCCTGCGCGGTTCGTCCCCCCCCGAGGCCGCCGGGCCCGTCTTCGCGGCAGTACTCACCGCTCGAACGCATCCCGCTTGGCGACGCACGCGACCGCCGACGGCCCCCTGTTAGGAGCGCGGCCTACCTGCCGGCCCGCCGTCGGCCTGGGCCGTGAACCCGGTACCTGATCGGGTTGCCTCCCGGCGCAGGCCGCGTCGGGCGGTCGCCGGGCCCGCCGTCCCTGCGGGGGCCCGGCCTCCCGGGGCGTCGGGCCGAGCCCGCTTTCCGCCGGGGGCCGAAAGCCCCTTCCGCCTTCCACGCCTTCTCCCGGAGGCCTGGCCGGAGCGGAGAAAAGCACGGGCCGTCACTGGTTCGCCCCGCACCCTTCTTTCGTGCGCGCGCGGCCTACCTGCCGGCCCGCCGTCGGCCTGGGCCGTGAACCCGGTACCTGATCGGGTGCCTCCCGGCGCAGGCCGCGTCGGGCGGTCGCCGGGCCGCCGTCCCTGCGGGGGCCCGGCCTCCCGGGGCGTCGGGCCGAGCCGCTTTCCCGCCGGGGGCCGAAAGCCCCTTCCGCCTTCCGCGCCTTCTCCCGGAGGCCTGGCCGGAGCGGGAGAAAAGCAGGGGGCCGTCACTGGTTCGCCCCGCACCCTTCTTTCGTGCCCGCGCGCGCTGCGCGCGGCCTACCTGCCGGCCCGCCGTCGGCCTGGGCCGTGAACCCGGTGACCTGATCGGGTGCCTCCCGGCGCAGGCCGCGTCGGGCGGTCGCCGGGCCGCCGTCCCTGCGGGGGCCCGGCCTCCCGGGGCGTCGGGCCGAGCCGCTTTCCGCCGGGGGCCGAAAGCCCCTTCCGCCTTCCGCGCCTTCCCCCGGAGGCCTGGCCGGAGCGGAGAAAAGCAGGGGCCGTCACTGGTTCGCCCCGCACCCTTCTTTTGTGCCCGCGCGCCGCGCAGCGGCCTACCTGCCGGCCCGCCGTCGGCCTGGGCCGTGAACCCGGTACCTGATCGGGTGCCTCCCGGCGCAGGCCGCGTCGGGCGGTCGCCGGGCCGCCGTCCCTGCGGGGGCCCGGCCTCCCGGGGCGTCGGGCCGAGCCGCTTTCCGCCGGGGGCCGAAAGCCCCTTCCGCCTTCCGCGCCTTCTCCCGGAGGCCTGGCCGGAGCGGAGAAAGCAGGGGCCGTCACTGGTTCGCCCCGCACCCTTCTTTCGTGCCCGCGCGCGGCCTACCTGCCGGCCCGCCGTCGGCCTGGGCCGTGAACCCGGTACCTGATCGGGTGCCTCCCGGCGCAGGCCGCGTCGGGCGGTCCGCCGGGCCGCCGTCCCTGCGGGGGCCCGGCCTCCCGGGGCGTCGGGCCGAGCCGCTTTCCGCCGGGGGCCGAAAGCCCCTTCCGCCTTCCGCGCCTTCTCCCGGAGGCCTGGCCGGAGCGGGAGAAAAGCAGGGGCCGTCACTGGTTCGCCCCGCACCCTTCTTTCGTGCCCGCGCGCGGCCTACCTGCCGGCCCGCCGTCGGCCTGGGCCGTGAACCCGGTACCTGATCGGGTGCCTCCCGGCGCAGGCCGCGTCGGGCGGTCGCCGGGCCGCCGTCCCTGCGGGGGCCCGGCCTCCCGGGGCGTCGGGCCGAGCCGCTTTCCGCCGGGGGCCGAAAGCCCCTTCCGCCTTCCGCGCCTTCTCCCGGAGGCCTGGCCGGAGCGGAGAAAAGCAGGGGCCGTCACTGGTTCGCCCCGCACCCTTCTTTCGTGCCCGCGCGCGGCCTACCTGCCGGCCCGCCGTCGGCCTGGGCCGTGAACCCGGTACCTGATCGGGTGCCTCCCGGCGCAGGCCGCGTCGGGCGGCGTCGCCGGGGCCGCCGTCCCTGCGGGGGGCCCGGCCTCCCGGGGCGTCGGCCGAGCCGCTTTCCCGCCGGGGGCCGAAAGCCCCTTCCGCCTTCCGCGCCTTCTCCCCGGAGGCCTGGCCGGAGCGGAGAAAAGCAGGGGCCGTCACTGGTTCGCCCCGCACCCTTCTTTCGTGCCCGCGCGCGGCCTACCTGCCGGCCCGCCGTCGGCCTGGGCCGTGAACCCGGTACCTGATCGGGTGCCTCCCGGCGCAGGCCGCGTCGGGCGGTCGCCGGGCCGCCGTCCCTGCGGGGGCCCGGCCTCCCGGGGCGTCGGGCCGAGCCGCTTTCCCGCCGGGGGCCGAAAGCCCCTTCCGCCTTCCGCGCCTTCTCCCGGAGGCCTGGCCGGAGCGGAGAAAAGCAGGGGCCGTCACTGGTTCGCCCCGCACCCTTCTTTCGTGCCCGCGCGCGGCCTACCTGCCGGCCCGCCGTCGGCCTGGGCCGTGAACCCGGTACCTGATCGGGTGCCTCCCGGCGCAGGCCGCGTCGGGCGGCTCGCCGGGCCGCCGTCCCTGCGGGGGCCCGGCCTCCCGGGGCGTCGGGCCGAGCCGCTTTCCGCCGGGGGCCGAAAGCCCCTTCGCCTTCCGCGCCTTCTCCCGGAGGCCTGGCCGGAGCGGAGAAAAGCAGGGGCCGTCACTGGTTCGCCCCGCACCCTTCTTTCGTGCCCGCGCGCGGCCTACCTGCCGGCCCGCCGTCGGCCTGGGCCGTGAACCCGGTACCTGATCGGGTGCCTCCCGGCGCAGGCCGCGTCGGGCGGTCGCCGGGCCCGCCGTCCCTGCGGGGGCCCGGCCTCCCGGGGCGTCGGGCCGAGCCGCTTTCCGCCGGGGGCCGAAAGCCCCTTCCGCCTTCCGCGCCTTCTCCCGGAGGCCTGGCCGGAGCGGAGAAAAGCAGGGGCCGTCACTGGTTCGCCCCGCACCCTTCTTTCGTGCCCCGCGGCGCGGCCTACCTGCCGGCCCGCCGTCGGCCTGGGCCGTGAACCCGGTACCTGATCGGGTGCCTCCCGGCGCAGGCCGCGTCGGGCGGCTCGCCGGGTCGCCGTCCCTGCGGGGGCCCGGCCTCCCGGGGCGTCGGGCCGAGCCGCTTTCCGCCGGGGGCCGAAAGCCCCTTCCGCCTTCCGCGCCTTCTCCCGGAGGCCTGGCCGGAGCGGAGAAAAGCAGGGGCCGTCACTGGTTCGCCCCGCACCCTTCTTTCGTGCCCGCGCGCGGCCTACCTGCCGGCCCGCCGTCGGCCTGGGCCGTGAACCCGGTACCTGATCGGGTGCCTCCCGGCGCAGGCCGCGTCGGGCGGTCGCCGGGCCGCCGTCCCTGCGGGGGCCCGGCCTCCCGGGGCGTCGGGCCGAGCCGCTTTCCCGCCGGGGGCCGAAAGCCCCTTCCGCCTTCCGCGCCTTCTCCCGGAGGCCTGGCCGGAGCGGAGAAAAGCAGGGGCCGTCACTGGTTCGCCCCGCACCCTTCTTTCGTGCCCGCGCGCGGCCTACCTGCCGGCCCGCCGTCGGCCTGGGCCGTGAACCCGGTACCTGATCGGGTGCCTCCCGGCGCAGGCCGCGTCGGGCGGTCGCCGGGCCGCCGTCCCTGCGGGGGGCCCGGCCTCCCGGGGCGTCGGGCCGAGCCGCTTTCCCGCCGGGGGCCGAAAGCCCCTTCCGCCTTCCGCGCCTTCTCCCGGAGGCCTGGCCGGAGCGGAGAAAAGCCCGGGCCATCACTCCACTCGTTCGCGCTGGACGCTTACTTTTTTGCGCGCTCCCCCCCCCCCGGCCACGTTACCCGGGAGGGGCTTACCGCCCCGAGAGGGCCTCTCAAAGGACGCGGCCGGCCTCCAAAATCTCGCAGGCTGTCGGCTGCCTGACCTAACGGGCCCTGCGGCCGCAAGCCAACTTCGCCCGAGCCTCCTCAGAGACGAGGAGCTCCCGTGGCCGACCGGCCCGAGGCCCGGGCCGCAAAGGACCGCACCCACCTGCGCGGTTCGTTCCCCCGAGGCCGCCGGGCCCCGTCGTCCTCCTCGGCAGCACTCACCGCTCAAACGCATCCCGCTGGCGACGCGACTGCCGACGGCCCCTTGTTACGAGTGCGGCCTGCCTCCCCGCCACCCTGGGCCGGGGCCCTGCCGCCCGGCCGCCGGAGCCAACCCTGGGGACCTGGCTCTCTGCGCAGGCCGAGGCACGCGGCTGCTGCTGCTGCTGCTTGCTGCTGCTGCTTGCTGCTGCTGCTTTCCCAGGGACGGGTGCGACCGGCAGCCGAGCCGAGCGTGTCGCCCGCAGAAAGGCATGGGCGCAGGCCAGACGTTGACAGGGCCCGGCCTGTAACAGAGAGGGCGGCGTTAGGGACAGCGTTACAAACCCTTTTCGTTTCTTCCCGCGTGCGCGCGCCACGCAACCCGAAACGGGACCCCGGCCCGAACGCCCCGTCCCTCCCCCGCCCGCCGCCGCATGCACACACCACCATCCCCACACCCCCCACACCCCACCCACCCCCCCGACAGCCCCCCGGCCCGAACCCCTCGCCCGCCGCCACACGTGCACGCGCCCAGACACGCGGGCAGCCACGCCCACCCCGCCCGCCGCCGCGCACGCACACCCCGCGCTCCCCCGCCGCGCACACACAACGGAGCCCGCCCCCCCCCCCGCCGCCACGACTCGTGCAGCCCCCCGCCCCGCCCGCTGCCACACGCGTGTGCACACGCACACACGCAGAACCCGCACTTTCCCGCCGCCGCCCCCCCCCCCCCGCCCGCCTCGCCTGCCGCCACACGTGCGCAAAGACAGCCCCCCCGCCCCAGCCCGCCGACACACCGACCCCCCCCCCCCCCCCCCCCCCCGCCCCCCCTGCCCCCGCCGCCTAGCCGCCGGCAGGTTTGCCGCGCCTGGAAAGGCAGGCGGGAGACTCTAGGACCCGGCGGCGTCCCTGCCGGCTCCGTGCCGGGCGGCAGAGGGGAATCCCGGCGGCGTGCTGCCGAGTCCCTACCCCTGCCCTGCCCGTGCTGCTTGCTGCTGCTGCTGCTTGCTGCTGCCGCTTGGTGCTTGCGCGCTCCCCGCCGCCCCCCCCACCCCCCCCACCACGCCCGCCCGCCTCGCCTGCCGCCCACACGTGCGCACAGACAGCCCCCCGCCCCAGCCCGCCAACCCGCCCCGCCGCCGCCGCCGCCGAGCCGCCGGCAGGTTTGCCGCGCCGGGAAAGGCAGGCGGGAGACTCTAAGACGCGGCGGCGGCCCTGCCGACTCCGTGCCGGGCGGCAGAGGGGAATCCCGGCGGCGTGCCGGTTTCTCACCGCGGCTGCCGAGTCCCTACCCTGCCCTGCCCGTGCTGCTGGCTGCTGCTTGCTGCTGCTTGCTGCTGCTGCTTGGTGCTTGCGCGCTGCCCCCCGCCGCCCCCCCCCCCCCCCCCCCAACCCCGCCCGCCCGCCCGCCTCGCCTGTCGCCATATGTGCGCGCAGACAGCCCCCCCGCCCTAGCCCGCCGACACACCACCACCACCACCACCACCCCCCCACCCCCCCCCCCACACCCACCCCCCCCCCCCCCCGCCGCCTAGCCGCCGGCAGGTTTGCCGCGCCGGGAAAGGCAGGCGGGAGACTCTAGGACCCGGCGGCGTCCCTGCCGGCTCCGTGCCGGGCGGCAGAGGGGAATCCCGGCGGCGTGCCGGTCCTCTCACCGCGGCTGCCGAGTCCCTACCCTGCCCTGCCCGTGCCCCGGCTCCTGCCTGCCTTTCTGCTCGCTCGCCCTGCTGCACGCCTGCCCGCCCCCGCCGCGGGTGGAAAGTGAAACGAAGGCGCGGGGGCGGGGGAAGAAAGGAAGGGGGGAAAAAATCCCCAACCGACCCGAACAGAAACCTTCTCCGATAAGAGGCGGCGCCCCCCCCCGCGCCAGGCTCCCCGCCTGCTCGCCGACCGCTCTCGCCTGCCCTTGCGCCCGCACCCCACCCCACCCCACCCCTTCCCCTTCCCCTGCCGCCGCCGCCACTGAGCGCGGGACCGTTGCTCCGGCGGGAACCACCGCCCTTTACGCGCGGGCGGGGGAGGCCGGTTGCCAGGTAACGGGGGCCGGCGCGCCTGCGCAGGGCGCGCGGCTGATCAAAAACAACCCCCCGGGGCGCCAGACAGTCTGCGCTCAGCGGGGCAGCACCCACCCGCCCCGGAACGGCAGCGCACGGAGGGAGGGGGAGCGCGCGCGTCGGGGCGGGGCGGGGGGGGTGCTGTCTGTAGGACGGCAGGCACATATTTTAACGTGCTGTGTTTCATAGGAAAAATAAAAAAGTCAAAACGAAATATAGCGATGGCAAGACAAAAAAAAAACACGAACCACCACCGCCGCCCCCGCAGCCGCCGCCGCCACCCCCCCCCCCCCCCCCAACCAGAAAACCAGCCTACAACGCAAAACGAACAAACAAAAGCCGGCGAGTGCCCGGCAACCGCCGGGACCTGGACCCGGCTAGGGGTGCCCGGTTCTGAAGTCTCCTTGGCGGACGCCACGGAGGCGGGGGTGCTGGGGGGGGGGGGGGGGGGGGCCGCGGGAGGGGGGGGGGGGGGGGGGGCGCAAGCGTGCCTGATTGAGGGTGGCAAGCGACGGCTTTTTAACAAGAAAAGCAAAACAAAAGACAAAGAAAAAAAAAAACAACAACAAAAAGAGTCTGTTACTATTTATTTTTTCTACCAAAAGCAAAAAAAAAGGCATTCTGCTGCGAAAACAGTTCATTCAAACTTGCTTCCGAGTTTCCATACCAAAGGGGGGGGGGGGGGGAAGAAAAAAAACACAGCCCCAACACCCCCCCCACCCCGGCTGGGACCAACCGGGCCTCCCCGTCCAGCCGGCTCCTGGAGCAAGGAGCGACTGCCCGGTCCAGCTGGCTCCTGGAGCGGGGAGCGGCTGCCGGGTCTACCCGGCTCCGGTCCCCGGAGCGGCTGCCAGGTCTACCCGGCTCCGGTCGCGGGGAGCGGCTGCCAGGTCTACCCCGGCTCCGGTCCCCGAGCCGGCTGCCAGGTCTACCCGGCTCCGGTCCCGGGAGCGGCTGCCAGGTCTACCCGGCTCCGGTCCCCGAGCCGGCTGCCAGGTCAGCCCGGCTCCGGTCCCCGGAGCGGCTGCCAGGTCTACCCGGCTCCGGTCCCGGGAGCGGCTGCCAGGTCTACCCGGCTCCGGTCCCGGGAGCGGCTGCCAGGTCTACCCGGATCCGGTCCCCCGGAGCGGCTGCCAGGTCTACCCGGCTCCGGTCCCGGGAGCGGCTGCCAGGTCTACCCGGCTCCGGTCCCGGGAGCGGCTGCCAGGTCTACCCGGCTCCGGTCCCCGGAGCGGCTGCCAGGTCTAACCCGGCTCCGGTCCCCGAGCCGGCTGCCAGGTCTACCCGGCTCCGGTCCCGGGAGCGGCTGCCAGGTCTACCCGGCTCCGGTCCCCGGAGCGGCTGCCAGGTCTACCCGGCTCCGGTCCCCGAGCCGGCTGCCAGGTCTACCCGGCTCCGGTCCCGGGAGCGGCCGCCAGGTCTACCCGGCTCCGGTCCCCGGAGCGGCCGCCAGGTCGACCCGGCTCCGGTCCCCGGAGCGGCCGCCAGGTCGACCCGGCTCCGGTCCCCGGAGCGGCCGCCAGGTCTACCCGGCTCCGGTCCCCGGAGCGGCCGCCAGGTCTACCCGGCTCCGGTCCCGGGAGCGGCCGCCAGGTCGACCCGGCTCCGGTCCCCGGAGCGGCTGCCAGGTCTACCCGGCTCCGGTCCCGGGAGCGGCTGCCAGGTCTACCCGGCTCCGGTCCCCGGAGCGGCTGCCAGGTCTACCCGGCTCCGGTCCCCGAGCCGGCTGCCAGGTCTACCCGGCTCCGGTCCCCGGAGCGGCCGCCAGGTCTACCCGGCTCCGGTCCCGGGAGCGGCCGCCAGGTCGACCCGGCTCCGGTCCCGGGAGCGGCTGCCAGGTCTACCCGGCTCCGGTCCCCGGAGCGGCTGCCAGGTCTACCCGGCTCCGGTCCCCGAGCCGGCTGCCAGGTCTACACGGCTCCGGTCCCCGGAGCGGCTGCCAGGTCTACCCGGCTCCGGTCCCCGAGCCGGCTGCCAGGTCTACCCGGCTCCGGTCCCCCGGAGCGGCTGCCAGGTCTACCCGGCTCCGGTCCCCGGAGCGGCTGCCAGGTCTACCCGGCTCCGGTCCGCGAGCCGGCTGCCAGGTCTACCCGGCTCCGGTCCCCGGAGCGGCTGCCAGGTCTACCCGGCTCCGGTCCCCGAGCCGGCTGCCAGGTCTACCCGGCTCCGGTCCCCGGGAGCGGCTGCCAGGGTGTACCCGGCTCCGGTCCCGGGAGCGGCCGCCAGGTCTACCCGGCTCCGGTCCCCGGAGCGGCCGCCAGGTCTACCCGGCTCCGGTCCCCGGAGCGGCTGCCAGGTCTACCCGGCTCGGTCCCGGGAGCGGCCGCCAGGTCGACCCGGCTCCGGTCCCGGGAGCGGCCGCCAGGTCGACCCGGCTCCGGTCCCGGGAGCGGCCGCCAGGTCTACCCGGCTCCGGTCCCGGGAGCGGCCGGCAGGTCTACCCGGCTCCGGTCCCCGGAGCGGCTGCCAGGTCTACCCGGCTCCGGTCCCGGGAGCGGCTGCCAGGTCTACCCGGCTCCGGTCCCCGGAGCGGCTGCCAGGTCTACCCGGCTCCGGTCCCCGAGCCGGCTGCCAGGTCTACCCGGCTCCGGTCCCGGGAGCGGCTGCCAGGTCTACCCGGCTCCGGTCCCCGGAGCGGCTGCCAGGTCTACCCGACTCCGGTCCCCGGAGCGGCTGCCAGGTCTACCCGGCTCCGGTCCCGGGAGCGGCTGCCAGGTCTACCCGGCTCCGGTCCCGGGAGCGGCTGCCAGGTCGACCCGGCTCCGGTCCCCGAGCCGGCTGCCAGGTCGACCCGGCTCCGGTCCCCGGAGCGGCTGCCAGGTCGACCCGGCTCCGGTCCCCGGAGCGGCTGCCAGGTCTACCCGGCTCCGGTCCCGGGAGCGGCTGCCAGGTCTACCCGGCTCCGGTCCCCGAGCCGGCTGCCAGGTCTACCCGGCTCCGGTCCCCGGAGCGGCTGCCAGGTCTACCCGGCTCCGGTCCCGGGAGCGGCTGCCAGGTCTACCCGGCTCCGGTCCCCCGGAGCGGCTGCCAGGTCGACCCGGCTCCGGTCCCCGAGCCGGCTGCCAGGTCTACCCGGCTCCGGTCCCGAGAGCGGCTGCCAGGTCTACCCGGCTCCGGTCCCCGGAGCGGCTGCCAGGTCTACCCGGCTCCGGTCCCCGGAGCGGCTGCCAGGTCTACCCGGCTCCGGTCCCCGGAGCGGCTGCCAGGTCTACCCGGCTCCGGTCCCGGGAGCGGCTGCCAGGTCTACCCGGCTCCGGTCCCCGAGCCGGCTGCCAGGTCTACCCGGCTCCGGTCCCCGGAGCGGCTGCCAGGTCTACCCGGCTCCGGTCCCCGGAGCGGCTGCCAGGTCTACCCGCTCCGGTCCCCGGAGCGGCTGCCAGGTCTACCCGGCTCCGGTCCCCGAGCCGGCTGCCAGGTCTACCCGGCTCCGGTCCCCGGAGCGGCTGCCAGGTCTACCCGGCTCCGGTCCCGGGAGCGGCTGCCAGGTCTACCCGGCTCCGGTCCCCGAGCCGGCTGCCAGGTCTACCCGGCTCCGGTCCCGAGAGCGGCTGCCAGGTCTACCCGGCTCCGGTCCCCGGAGCGGCTGCCAGGTCTACCCGGCTCCGGTCCCGGGAGCGGCTGCCAGGTCTACCCGGCTCCGGTCCCCGGAGCGGCTGCCAGGTCTACCCGGCTCCGGTCCCCGGAGCGGCTGCCAGGTCTACCCGGCTCCGGTCCCCGAGCCGGCTGCCAGGTCTACCCGGCTCCGGTCCCCGGAGCGGCTGCCAGGTCTACCCGGCTCCGGTCCCCGGAGCGGCTGCCAGGTCTACCCGGCTCCGGTCCCCGGGAGCGGCTGCCAGGTCTACCCGGCTCCGGTCCCGGGAGCGGCTGCCAGGTCTACCCGGCTCCGGTCCCCGGAGCGGCTGCCAGGTCTACCCGGCTCCGGTCCCCGAGCCGGCTGCCAGGTCTACCCGGCTCCGGTCCCCGGAGCGGCTGCCAGGTCTACCCGGCTCCGGTCCCCGGAGCGGCTGCCAGGTCTACCCGGCTCCGGTCCCGGGAGCGGCTGCCAGGTCTACCCGGCTCCGGTCCCCGAGCCGGCTGCCAGGTCTACCCGGCTCCGGTCCCCGAGCCGGCTGCCAGGTCTACCCGGCTCCGGTCCCCGAGCCGGCTGCCAGGTCTACCCGGCTCCGGTCCCGAGAGCGGCTGCCAGGTCTACCCCGGCTCCGGTCCCCGGAGCGGCTGCCAGGTCTACCCGGCTCCGGTCCCGGGAGCGGCTGCCAGGTCTACCCGGCTCCGGTCCCCGGAGCGGCTGCCAGGTCTACCCGGCTCCGGTCCCCGAGCCGGCTGCCAGGTCTACCCGGCTCCGGTCCCCGGAGCGGCTGCCAGGTCTACCCGGCTCCGGTCCCCGGGGCGGCTGCCAGGTCTACCCGGCTCCGGCGGGACTCAGTCCTCATTTCCGAATCGGGGAGGTAGACCTGTTGTCCCAGCCGCGGGCTCGGAGCTGCCGAAGGGGTCGCTGTTTTGCGCTGCCCTCCAGTTACCTCATCGTAAAGGTCGGCGACGGTTGGCGCCCCTTCCCGGTGGGCGGAGGCGCGGCTCTTGGAGCTTGCCGGGCGCAGGGACCTTCCGGTCCGTACTATGGGAGCAAAGGGTGACATGCCACATGTACTAGAGCTAACGAGCGGTTGCGAGCCCCGAGGCTCGGCCGGCGAAGTGGGGCACTCGGCGGCCGCGGTGGCGGTTCCCTCGGCGGTTCCGGCCACTTTCTGCCTACTCGGCTCAGCCGTGTCCCGGCGTTTGCCCGAGAAGATGGCCCAGGTTTTCCGAGCGGTGGGGAGTCGCGCAGAGCTGGAGCCGCCGGCAAGGCTCCTGCGTCCGTTGCCGCCTGGCGCGCGACACACAAGCCGGCTGCCGCGGGGCAGAGGCACTCGAACGCTGGAAGTCCGCGGTGGGGTTTTCCGTGCTTGCCGCGGTTTTCCGCTTCCTCGGCCCGCTGAGGAGCCCGATGATGGCGTGGGCGTAGGCGGCGGCGCCTCGTCCTCCTCCCCCGGCCGGCGCGAGCCAGACGCGGGGCGGCTCGTGGTGTCTGGCCCGCCCGTGCTTCTCTTTCCCGGTTGTCTCCGAGGGCGGCCTCGGTGGGGAAACGTGCCATGGGTAAAAGCTGTCCCAGGACTGTGGCCGCGGGGCCTCTGCTTCCTTTCTGCTGATCGATGATGCATGGTGGGGTGCGTCGGGGAGGCTTCACGGCGGGCCGGCTGCGCCGGTGTTCAGGCCGGCGTTGCACCTCTCCGCGAGACGTTGCCCTCTCAATCGCACGCTGTCCCAGGACCCGCGGGGCCGTGGGGGGCCTCCGCTTCCTTTCTCTCTCGTCTCTTTCCTTTACCGATCGATGAGGCCTTTCGGGTCGCGTCGGAAAGGGCCCCCGGCGGGCCGGCTCTTCCGTGCTCCCCGTCATAGGGAGCCACGGCGGGGTCCGGTGTTCAGGCACGGGCAGGTCTACCTTTCCAATTCGCTTCCCGTCGCATGCGAGGTGTGTGCCACCTACCTTCCTTCTTTCCCCCGGCGTTAGGGGGGCCGTGGCGGTGCCGGCGATGCCGTGCCGTCCTACCCCCGCTCCGAGGGGGGTGAGCGTTCCTTGGGCTTCTCTACCGAAACAGCTTTTGCGCGACGGCCGCGTGGCCTCGCGAGTTCTCTCAGGTGTCCTAAAACGACGCGAGGCGCGGGGGCCGGCCTCGGTCCGGGTGTCCGTGGGTGCCGGCCGCGTGCAGCGCTGGGCGGTGGGGTGTCCGAGCCTAACAAAGGTGTGGAAAAAAAAAAAAGCCGCGTTCTAGGGGAAAAAGGGCGAGTGCGGGGCCGCAAGCCCGCCCGGGTTGCGGGCCCCGAAGCGTGCCGCGGGCGGCCAGGGGGGCGTCCCCCTCCGCCGCTGCCGCCTCCGTTGTACCGGCTTTCTGTGCCACACCGCCGCCTGCTGCGGAGCGAGCCGCCCCGGCGGGGGCCTCGGTCCCGGGGTCGCGCCCGCCTCGGCGGGTCGCTGCCTCCTCTAGCACGTCCGGTGCCTCTCCCGCGGCAGGGGGGAGCCGAGTCCCTCTCCCCCCGCAGATCGTCCCCGATCGATCTGCAAAGCCCGGCCGGCCTCGGGGGCGGGTCAGCCCCGGCCGACCGACCGACTGACTGATGCCGCGCGGAGCAGTTTGCGCGGGCGCCCCGCGCGTGTCCCCCGTCTCGCGGGCAGATGGGAGCGCGGCGGCGCCGCCGCCAAGCGCAAAAGGGAAAACGAGCGAGAACGAATGAGCTGCGCAGCGGTCCCGGCTCCTTGCCCGCGGCGGCGCGGGAAGGGCCGGCCGCCGGGGCCGGTCAGGTGCCGTCTCTCCGGGGACGTGCGCTGCTGCCGGCCCTGCCCAGGCGCCCGGTTCGCGGATCGCCGCCGCCGGTGCCGTCGCTGCCATGCCGCCAC
>NW_027461381.1:0-35244 GCF_030463565.1 Pelecanus crispus | reverse complement strand
TGGTTAGGAATGAAGTCTCTGGGCTGCCATGGGGTGATTTATGGAATGTGGGGTTATCAGATTGCAGTTCAGAAATGGACTGAGCTGCACTAAATTATCTGTGCTTTTCTCACGAGTGGATCAGGATTCTTTGTGCTTCCTGGCTGGCCTCATTAAGTTTCTATAATTATCATTTTATTGATAAAGTGCCTGCCTTTGGTGAGACTCGGGGATGCTGCACAATTAAAATAACAGATTATGTGAATGTAAGATAATATACTAACAGTTAGAACAAAACTTATCTTACAGAAAAAAATGGGCTAGTATTTGGGATTCTTCCCTAATACTAGAACTGAAGAGGGAGTACTTTCCCGGCAGTGAAAAACTCACCCATTCAAATGGGACATTTTTTAAAAACTAAGCTGTTTCTCATTGGAACTGCTGACGTCTAGTTGTCAACCAACCTAAGTGTTAGTGTCTGTCTCTCCTGTCTGTCTCCATGGTTTTGTGACAAACCCATACAACTGATTTTCTAAATTCTAACTAACTTCTAATTAACATCTAGCTCTTGAGTTGGATTCATAAAATTAAGGAAATTAGTCTAGGTCATCAAGATATGATATCCAATTAAAAAAATCTGAAATTCCAAGTTAGGTTCTTGCTCAAATAGGAATGTAGGAATATAGGACAAAGACGAAGATCCACAGAGCAATTTAGGCACACAATTGTTTATCTGCCAAAGAGAATCAAGAGATTGAAAAGGATTGATGGCAAGCCTTCACCAAAGGGACCTAGGCATTGTGGTACTCAGTGATGCAAAATGTGAGATGGAGGTGCCAAGGCTGACAGGAATTCATAATGATGGGTTAAGTGTGTGTGCTTCCCATGAAGCGGGAAGAGTTAAGGCTCCTGTTTTGTCATTCATACCAGCCCAAAAAATCATCAGTTCATCAACAGGCGAAATTCCAGAGACATCTGTCCTTGGTGGGAGCTCATCTACCTCTAGGAAATCACATCCAGGTTTGTCTCTCAAAGTGCAGACATTTGTGCCATACTTAGGAGTCTGCTGGAAATGTGGCTGCCATCCTCCAAATTAATTCTATACTATTTATCCAGTTACTATCTAAGTAAAGAACACCTAGTTCTTTTCCTTCTTAGCTGAATGGCCTAACCAACATGCTGTAAATTCAGGATTCATTCTATTTGCCTTCCTTTTTAGCCCCCAGATCTTACCTTTTTGGATATCTGGGTAACAGTTTTACCAAGACAGCAGGAAAGCACTTCAAGCCAACTGGCTGACTACCAGGAAAAGGCAGCGGTGCGCTCAGGAAGGACCTACAGATGAGATTTTATAGGTGTCTTTACCATACCATGCAAAGGAGAGGTATCTTTCCTTTCCTTTAGAGCAGGCTAAGCAAGTTAGGCATAGTAATAATTAATCTAGAAAATGGAGCATCTTTAGGGATGGGAGTTGGGGAGTTTGTTTCTGTTTTCCTGTTTTTAAGCAGTCTGAAGTAGAAGATAAGTGCTAAACCAACATCTTTGCAAGATAGACACTTGGCAGCATCATTTATGTGCCTGCACTTGTTAAGCAAAGTTTCCCTTGAAGGCGACTCAGGCTCCTGAATGCTGTGTGTTTAGGATCCCCATCACCCTCCACAAAGTGAATATAGGGTCAATAACTGGAAGGTTATGGCAGACTGAAAAAGGCCTTTAAGCAGCCCAGACACAAAGGCAGAAGGAGACTCTCATTCATTTTGATGTTGATTGGGTCCATCTAATTATGCTAAATCTTTTTGCTTCTGTGAGATTACTCGCACTGTGTAAAATAAATATTTATTTAGCACTTTCACCTTGTGGGCAATGCTATCATTCTTCTTTTAATTACTGTACGGTTTTTAATAATGATGGGTAGCACCTGTCATGCTGTTTCCATATTCAAAGCACTTTGCAAATGTGAAAGGTGGTTACCTGTCACTGACTTTCTATAATAAAATGATAATAGAGAAAATATTGGGAATGGTTTGTTCTTTGAAATTTCTTAAGATTAAAATAACGTTTATATAAATAATAATAAAAAAAGACTTCTTAGATATGTGTCTGAAAGAAGGTAACTGAATCCTTGGTTTATTGGAAGTCAAAATTAGTTCCATAGAGAACAAGCTTTAATTTCAGAGTATATAGAAGTTCAACATTGCAATCAGTATCTAAGCTACCATTAGAGTCCATACGAATCTAGCCAACTCAGACAGCAGGATCTCAATTCAACCAGCCACATGCAAATGCTTGTTTTGGACTAAGCTGCATTTCTGTCCAGCCACTTCAGCCACCTTGTTCCCAGCATTGCTACACAGTCTGCCGACAGCAAAGGTAACCAGGGATGGGAAGCTCAGGAAAGGATAGGCTGTAAGCATGGCAAAAAAGAAATCCCGACTGACTTGCCTACCCTTTATAAAACTCTTCTGTATGTAGGGTCCAAGTCTTTGACGGATGACAAAGGCATTGCAACTCAGTCCCATGAAACATGGCAACCAGTGGTAATCCAAGCAATTTCTTGTTTCTACAGAAGCATGGTTTGCATTTACCTTGCTTGGACAAACACTCATGACAAACAGACATGTTTGGATATAAATGATTTGCTGCATGTAGTGTACAACTTTTTTGTGGTAACTGGGATGGACTTCAAATTTTCACTCAGTTACTGACTTCACAATACCTTCATATATTTATATATGTATCTAAACATAGATATAAATATTACACATATGTATAACTAAATACTCATATACATATGTAGTAGATATAAACTTATGTAATCTCCATCAAATCTAAGTAGTGGCTCGGGAATTTAGGAATGAATTTATAATCTGCTGCTGCTTTTCAAAGTACCATTTGCAATGCAACAGAGCTAGAGGGAGGGCACCAACTGTAAGCATGATCAAGATCCCAGATGCAACCTCTCCCCATTAAATGTAATCATAGAAGAGGAAGCTATTTTGAAAGTGGTACAAACCCACCGTGTTTTGTACCATTCTCTAACGACTCATGAACAATAGCTTGTTCAGCCCTTCACTTACTCCTGTCTTCTTGAAGAATCATTCCAGATAACTAGCAGTATTAAAACCCAGCGTTGCTACCCTCTGGAGAGAATAGTAGAATCTATGTCACATGCCTTTCCATTATTAGTATGCATGTAATAGAGAATCTGATATTACCTCAGGTTTTACTGTTTTAAAGTTTTTTAAATGTATAAAATATATTTTAAATATTATTGTGCTCTATAGAGATCAGTGGTCACCAGTGTTGCAAGTCCTTACTACAAACACATGGGCACACATAAATACAAACACACATACCCATACACAGACATATTCTCTTTACATATACATATGTGTGTATGTGATGTGTGTCTGTATATATATATTGTACACCCAAATATGGAAATTTATATCAAAATCTGTTGGGTATGGTTTTGGGTTTCTTTTTTTTCACCAAATGAAATTCTGTTTTTAAAGTCAATGTACAGGACTTGTATCTCCGTCCTTACACGGGAGTTGGCTAACAATTCACAAAACAAATTTTTGGGAAGCTTTTTTAGGCTAGGATCATTCTGCTGTCTGATACCTGTGGCCAGAAAGGAAAGATAATATGCAGTGAACACACCAGATGGCAAAGGCAGTTACAGTGGGAAGAGGCTTGGTGCTTTGCCACTGTGTGGACTGCACTAGACAGTGCAGCAAGCCAGTAAGGTAATGATGTGGAAAAAAATAAAAGGTTACAGATAAAATTGCAACAGAAAGGTGATCCTTCTACAGAACTGAAGGCAAGAAAATATTCAAGAAAAAGGGGGAAATCACAAATAAAAAGCTGATTTTTTTTTATGATGCCAACTCCTTGTGTAAAATAACTATGTGTGAGGGAGCTCTGTGGCTGAGTGGGCTGCTAAGTGTAATGGACCCCCAGCAAAAGTGTCAGCAAGAAAAAGGAAATCCTAATGGAGGAGGAAGAGAATGAAGGGTTGTTGCATCAAGAGGGCTTTGGAAGGTACCCAATTTATCGTTATAAGTCCGGTCGCGTTCAGTACACTGAACTATCACGATTACGGATTCACAAATCATAGAATCATAGAATCATAGAATCATCTAGGTTGGAAAAGACCTTTAAGATCATCCAGTCCAACCATTAACCTACACTACCAAGCCCACTCTAGACTAATCAAGGGTAGACCAGACTAAACCATATCCCGAAGTGCCACATCTACCCGTTTTTTAAACGCCTCCAGGGATGGTGACTCCACCACCTCTCTGGGCAGCCTGTTCCAATGCCTGACCACCCTTTCCGTAAAGAAATTTTTCCTAATTTCCAGTCTAAACCTCCCCTGGCGCAGCTTAAGCCCATTTCCTCTTGTCCTATCGCTAGCTACTTGGGAGAAGAGACCAACACCCACCTCACTACACCCTCCTTTCAGGTAGTTGTAGAGAGCGATAAGGTCTCCCCTCAGCCTCCTCTTTTCCAGGCTAAACAACCCCAGTTCCCTCAGCCGCTCCTCATAAGGCCTGTGCTATATAATGTAGGCACCTTTTGTCTAGTCATGCTGCATGAACTATCACGGCCACACTTAAAGCATCTAGTTGCGTTCAGTGACCACTATCACGGCTAGACCAATAAATCAAAGCAATTTATTAAAGCAACAGACACACAGGTTCTTTGGATTACCAGTGATAAATTCACTGACTGCAAGGCACATGCAAATACCAAAGCTTTGGATAACACAGATGCATCAAAAGACATAAAAGCAACTCTATAGCGGTTTCTAAATTTCCTGGGGAGGCACTTGGTATAACCAAGTGTTAGACTCTTACCCAAAGGCATCCCGATGGGGGGGAAGAGAGGCTCAGCCCGGCGACTGATCCCAGAGGTCAGAGTAGTACACGATGGTATCTTCCCTAATGTCCCCTCTCTCTTAGGCTAACTTATAATATTTTTTACCTTTCAGGTGGAGCTTGAGGGACTCTAGTCATACATACTTTGTTATGATTGGTGTAAAACTTTCTCGTTTCGTTTTAATGGTATAGGCTTGGAAAAATTCAGAGCACAGGCTCAGTGAGGAGTGGTTTCACCTTAGAGGTGGGTAGGTTTTGGGATGGGAGTGTGTTTTGGTATTATAATGATATTATAATGAGCAAAGTTTACCAAAAGGACAGCATTTTGTCAAAATCATGACAGTTCATTGGCTTGGTAGCAATTATGCAGCTTATTGGTGCTGTGGTACTCCTCCAAGTTTCCTTATCGCAGAGCTTGGCCATGGTGTTTCCACACCACTCCTCCCTCTGGGGAGCTCCCCTTAGAGCCAGTGCACCAGGCTCCCCTGGTGTTGCCTACATCCAAGGTTGCAGGCTTAGGGAACTTCCTGTGGGTTAGATTCCTGGCATCCAGCTGCATTCCACCCAGAAAACTTCTTCAATGCTGTGTTTTTCTTGAAATTGTAAATCTAAGTCTAATGTCTAAGTCACCTCCAGCAATTACTCCACAAGAGTGAAGAATGGGAACAGAACATGACAAACCAAAGATCAGAATTAGAATAAAAGCCACAGGCAGCTCTGATGTCCCTGACTTTCTGGGGACAAAATCCTGTGGCCCATGGTTTCAGGTGCTTTGCAGGTATTTTATTCAGTGGAAGAGAGCTCTCTCCATTCTTTTAGATAAAAAGGTTTCAGTGTTTTCATTCCTTCTTGAGAACAATGAAGGTCATAAGGAGGATGAATGATCATGATTTTTCTTTGGGAGGGAACAACAGGTACCAGTTCATAAAACTTATTATTTCATAAAATAAGTGATAAAAAAGATAGAGGAAACAAGTGAAGCCTTAGTGATTCCTAGTTTTACTTTTGTTAAAAAATTAATCCAGCCACCAAGCCAGGAAACATTAAATTAATTATTACTCTACCCTTAATTGGTTTAGTGGTGGACCTGGTAGTGTTAGGCTAATGGTTGGACTTGGTGATCATAAAAGTCTTTTCCAACCTAAACGATTCTATGAGTCTATGAAATACTTTTTTTTAATTATTCCCCTTATAACACACATAATACATATTTATGAAGCATGACCTGAGTAAGGCTCTATACATAGAGCAAAAAGGCAATCCCTTTGGAAAGAGATTTGTACAATTACATGCCCACAGACAGAGGAGGACAGCAGATCCAAAAGTGGGCAAGGGCAACAAATGGTACAAAAGTTTTTAGAAGAAATCAACATGATAGGACATAGCAACATATAGCAGCAGGTCAAGCACTGTCAGGAATTTTGTAAACAAGGCATGGTTAGCAAAGTAAAATGAATATCTTCTATTAGGTCAACTTACATAGTGAAAAAATGGGAAAACTTTAGAGAATACCAATTTTTTACAAGCATTGTGAGAAAGAACAATTTTAAGAAGGGGTTTGAAAAAAGCAAGTTCTGTAGAGCCTGGTGGGGAGTTCCTCCCATACATTGCAGAATAGATCAAATTTATCATTTCAAAACAAAACATAGGATAGCTGGCCTTAGAGGGTAAGCAAGGGAAAGTGGACTTCGTGGTATCAGGAAAAAGACAACAGCTGAGCTGTCACTGGGCGGGGCTGAGAAGGCACTGAATGGGGAGTGACACTTCTGTTGAATTTGGAAGAGAAGGATGTTCCTCTCAATCTGTTTTCTTCATGATGCAAAGAAATGGGAGTAATTTCTGTAATATTCATCATCCTAATGAGTTTTCCTCTGCCATTTGTGAGAGAGGCAGGCCTTGTTGGTCTCTTGGTCTAATCATGATGGCTATATTCAGTAGAAATCATGGTTTTCATTTTCTCAAGGTGGAAATTGTTAAGTGATTAGCAAACAAAAGCATCTGTGCTGTGTCTTCTAATAGAAAAGGAGAGATGAAAAGGTATCAGAGCAGGCTTCATGTGCTTAGATAGTCTATGAGATTTTTTTTTTCTTTTTTCCTTTTCCCTTTTCTCTTTTCTTTCTATAAATAGTAATGAGGGCAAAAAAGAACATTGTAGATATCAATGGCCAAAAATAATCTTCATTTTGTACCTATTATATATGTACAGATATATGAGGCAGATACATCAGAAATGAATGTGTTAGATAAGATTAGGAAAAAAAGCTACAGGCAAGTGTAATCAACATAATCCACTTTCAGTGCAACAGTTGTGATTTACAGTTGCTGAAGGCCTGGCCTATAATCTGTGCGTAATGCGGTTTTCAGGGCTATACTTGGATTTTTTCAGCCTTCCCTACCTATAGTGGAGTTGGCAATCGGCCTCTGGTTCTGTGAATTAGTCTCCAAAGACTCATTTGAGCATCATGCACAGTGGTCCTTAACTAAGACTCTCCATTGTGCCGGAGCTGAAGTTGCAACCCTTAGCATTGTTTACATGGTACTGCTGCTGTCATTTCGTCTTGGAATTGCAAATTTCCTAGTTATGGGAATCAGCAAGCGAGAACCATCTCTCTTGTGGGCAAACCTTAACACGTCAACAGAGGGGAAGAAAATGTTGCTGCTGGCACATTGGAGAAATGCCAAGGTAAACTACTAGCTGATAAGTGGAAAATTTCACTCTGTAAACATTTGACCTGGGACTTCATCAGCCAAAATCAGTGAATATTAGACTCAATAAATGCCCCACTGTCTATCAGAGTCTTTAAGTATGGTCTATTCATCATAATATATAAAGCCTTTTTAATGAAGAATATAATCAGAACTTTTTATTATAAAATGAGTGGATATTCCCCCCCCACACACACATAGCTTATTGTTTCAAGTCATAAGTACCTGACCTAATTTTTTTTTTTTTATTCCCTTCTGGATGATAGTAGTAAAAAGTAGGTCAGGTTCAAATGCAATTGCTCTGTCTGACATTTTTACTGATACAGAGCAGTTACATGAAGCTTTCACCTTTCTGAGTCCATTGTTGCCACCATTGGCATCCACTTGCTCCTACTAGATATGGTCTTTTCTTACAATCTTTTAAATGTCTCGACGGTTTTATTTTCATTTTATTCAACACTTCCTTTTTTTTTTTTTTTTGATGTCCATCACAGAATGCCTAAGCACTGTGCAATAAAACTAATCCACAGAATAAGATTTTAGTACATCAAATCTACAATTATCTCCTGTATGTTTTTACAACTGTTCCATGAAACAACTTTATCAATAATTTCATTTTTCAAGATTTTTCTTACTGAAGTAAAACCATCACTTCAGTTGTTTAAAAAGTATCCACTAAGAAATGGATTTGTTACCTAATAGGAACTCATGGGAGGAAGGGAAATATAGGTGGAAATAGCAAATAGAAGCCGGTCCCAAAACCAAGAAAGTGAATTGCCTTGTTCCTCTGGAGTTGGTGGTACCTCACTGCTGCAGCCCATGAAAGGCTTTAGACAGCCTCGAGGGGTTTTTCTTTTAGGGGGAGCACTGTAGTTGAGCTGCACAGTTAAACAAGCTCTTCCACCACCTCCTTCTGAGTAAATATAAATTGCATGTGAGGCACTGTTTGACAGGTCACAGCTTCCACAGACTGAGCCCTGGGTAACAGGACTGTTAGATAAAATACTCCAACTTGGTCTGAGAGTGGGCAAATAGCCAGATTGCAATCCATCATAGCAGGACACAAGTCTCACCATTGCTGGGTCAAAGATTCAGGTGTTTGTCAAATAACTCTATAAATCATCTTATGTGGGGGTTCTTTTAAGCATAGGAGCTGGATGCTAAATAGAGCCTGGGAAACTGGAAAGCACAACTACTTCACAGCAGGATTTAGGCACCCAGCTGTCATATGGTCCTGTGACAATCCCAGACAAAGATAGACACATATGATCATCGTGACAATAGAGTATTAATTTAACTCAGTGTTAGTTCTAGGCAAGAGTGTAGGTAAGCAGCTTTTTCATCATTGTGGTACATGGGAAAATCTCATTTTTGTGTCATAGTCAGAACCCAACCTAAGAGCAATGCTTCTCTAAACAAAAGCATTTCAGAATGATCTCTCCCAACCATGTGTATAGGTTTGCTAACAAAATTCAGATACCTGATATTGTATCAAACAGATGCAAAAAAAGTCTGGTGCTGGCTATGTATCTTGCTGCTTCTCTTGCTTTATTTTGTGCTTGGGATGATTATATGAATCACTTTCCCTTTAACATCTGCTGCCTGCCTGTAAATGATGAACTAGGTTCCAGACACAATTTCTGCAGGTAACCAGCTGTGATACCCTGCAGTGATTCATAATACTAAAGTGTTTATGGAGATTTTTGAATTTACATGTTTATGAAATTTACAGTGTGACATAAGAGGAAATAATTTAATTGATGTTGTTTATTTTACTGCAGCCATGGCTCTGAGGTGCTCAGTACAGTAAATTAAGTTAGTGTGTACATCTCACTATATGGTTGCAAACCTCTACTCAACAGGACATATCCTGTGGAGAGAGAAGTGTATGAGATCAAGAATAAGAGTGAAAATTTTGTATGCTGAAATCCATTCACAATGACTGCAATGCAATTTAATTTAAGAATTTAAATTGCTCAAATTAAAAAATAATCAGGCAGGGAATGGCTGTCTTTCATTGTTACGGAATTAAGTGTCCTTCTGCAAGTCAACCATTGACTGCAAAAGTGTCTCACTGCATGAGAAAGAAACATGTTCACTAGAGAATATCCCAAAGCAAACTGTTGTCCTAGGATTTTAGTGTAATTCAATAGCTACTCATCTTGCCTGTCATGAGAAAGACACAGAGAGGAGGCATCTGTTTCTACATGTGCAACACTAATTAATATGAAGGACTGTGTTTTGGAGCAAACTACATGGAATAGGTTCAATACAGTTGTTATTGAATTTGGGGGTGGCCCTAGGCTTTCCGTCGGTTTATACAGCAATGCTCAATGTGTGACAGTAACTCAGTAGTACTGCAAAACATCATCTTGTTTCTGGTCTTTTGGTGGAAATCAAGGGCTGGGAGGAATTTGAGAACTATGAAGAGAATTGAATTGTGCTTTTTTTCTTCCTCTTTCCTGATCCCTGCATCCTCCTCAAAGGGTGATCTGATTTTGCCAAGGGTGGTACTGGTTACTTGATAACATCACTCCGCAGGATGATCTTGTATGCTGTACAGGCTTGGCTCAATGGCATGGGAGAGGTGGGATTGCTCAGGGGCTTTGCCATGCAGCTTGAATGAGGGCTATGGGAGATCCCCCAGCAGTGTGATAACCTGACCCCTACCCCTTTGGGACCCTTTCCCCTTTCTTCTCCTGCAATATGGAGTCCTTTATCCCATACCCCAGGCTGGGACCCATGTACTTTATTGGGTCCTTACTCAAAGATTCAAACTGATCCTGTGTGTACACCAGGTCTACAGATTTTGTCTTAGCTCTTTGCCAGTAGGTTAGGAAATGCAAGAAACAGCCTTCCTGGAAGTCAGGAAAGCGAAAACAGTGTGGAAGAGATGGCCCAGTTCAGTTGCTTCATTCCTTCATTTGCTTTGACCCAAGGTGCTGCCTTTCCCTTTTCAGCACATGCACTCTATGCTTGTAGGAAGACCAGGCCTGTAGGTACACCCCTAGGCAACCATTTGTTTTATTCTTAATTAGTGTTGCTGGCTTTGTCATACAAATAACCATCTTTACAATCAGGCTACATTAAAAAAAAAAAAAAAAAAGGAAGAAAAAAGAGAGAAAGAAAAATAAGAAAAAAAGTGCCAGGTCTTGTGAATTGATCCCACAAGCAACCACTATAGCTTGGCTTGCATCTATATGTCAGTAACTCTTGCCTTCCAGAACAGGTTGGCTTCATCCAAACTGGTTTTGTGTACAATCCCTGTCCTGTGCAAGCCCCAGTGCCTGGAAATGTCTAGGAATGATTTAGGAGAATGCTGTCTAATGCAGGACAAAAATGGGCTGGGAACATGCTAACAATTTATTGGTATGGTTTATTGTGGGATAGTGCCTTGTCCCTCATCCAAACAGACAATATCTGGATGCATCTCTAAACTACAGATCTGCCCAGTAAGGAAGACTGAAATTACAGCTCTCAACATTTTTGCTTGTAGAAGGGTAAAATCCAGTTTTCCCTAAGCAGCAGACCATTTCAGAAGAAGATTTCTTCTAAACTATCATATCCACATGCTGTTCTTATGCTTGGGCTGGTTACCATCCCTGTGGCTAGTCAATTTGCAAATAAAGATGGAAATCAAGTAGTAGAAAGAATTGGAATGAAAAAAAAAAAGAGTATAGAAAATAAATATTAAAATAACATTTTAAAAAGCAATTATAGGATTAGGATTACAGAAGAAGAGGAAAACTCAGAGCTTGATATTCTGTAAAAAACCCAAAACTAAATAAAAAAAGCCAAAATAGAAAAGCAAAAATCAACCCCCCCCGCCCTTAAAAGCACCAGAAATGAAAAAATGGAACAGTAAAAAATAACCTTCCAGTCCTCCAGTTTTTTCTAAATTAGGAAAATAAATAACAATTATATCTAGATTAACAGAATTTTACTAAAGTGAATATAAACTTCAATTGAAGAAATTTACCTTTTTTCAAAACAGCACTGTCTTGTCTGCATTCTAGTTTTAGAAAATGTTAGTTAAAATACATTGATAACACATTTTAAAATAATTTAAAATCATTCTGCTTTCTTGCTTCATACTTTAAAGTATTTGCTTAAAGGAAAATTGTGTAGAACTTAACAGAAAATTTCAAGCATTCAATAGTTTGTTGTTTGTTTGAAACAATCATCTGGCATTTGATAGAGAATTAGAGCCCTGCTATCAAATTCCATAGGGTGACTCAGACGTTCTCTATTAAGTGTCTTAGATGTTTAGAGTAATTTCTAGAGAACCTCATTGATTAAGTCACAATTAAATTCTGAAGTACTTTCCCACCAGGGTATAAACAATTAACACAATCCAGATTCTTCACTGCCTGGCATCTTGTGCAGAGAGAATGAAAAATGCTTATGATGTGATATCATTGTACACATATTTTCTATTTATTATGCATTAGTGCAGAGACCACAAAGTGCTCTCTCCTCATTTTTCTCTCTCCTTAAAACTCTTCATTTTCAGACTCTGTAATAGCTCCTCACACGTGATGTTCTGTAATCCCTTTATCATTTCAGTTGTGCTTCACTGAGTTTTTTTTAATAGCTTATTGATGTCTTTTGTATACTGCAGGGACTAAACCATGCTCTCTACTTCATTGCTAGATACGCTAAGGAAGGAAATGCTGGAGACAATCCTTCACATCACACTCAGGTAGCTCCTATTAAGCCTTTTTGGTGGCATGCTCAAAGAAAGCTCCTAGGAACTGGTGCTTTCACAGTATTATTCTGAATTAGAAATCCTACAGCCATCAGTAATAAGTGAGAGACCTGCTGAAGCAGAATTATTCAGCTCTGAGCTGCAACTCTGGATAAAGACCAGCTTTTTATTAGGTCACCTACTTGGAAAAAAAGGCCAGATTTTCAGCCACTTGAGACCTTTTTTACTCCTTTCAAATGTCTGAGCCCATACCTTTGTTTTGTTAATGATACAGAATCACAAAATCGATGAGTTGAGCAGGTACCTCTGCAGATCATCTTGTCCAACCCCGTGCTCAAAGCAGGGTTAGCTAGAGCAGACTGCTCAGCGTCGTGTGCAGTTAGGTTTTTAATATCTCCAAGGGTGGAGACTCCACAGCCTCTCTGGACAACGTATTTGACCACTCTTACAGTATGGATATCTTCTTAAGTTTACAGAGTTATTTGGATAGCGTCTCTGGCCTGACTTCCACCTGTTGGGCACTGCCTTTTTATGTTTGAGTTTAGTCAACTAAATGTAGTTTGGTCTAATACAAGGCAATAAGTCAGCTTAGAGTGCCTGCCTCACTTGTGTCTTGAGTGCATTGTGACTACTGTTACGTCTTCTACCATGCTAATTGTACTAAGAAACAAAGTCTATTTAGTACAAAGAGACTTAACTGAAGCAAAATATATTTAGCTAATCCTAAATTGCAGGCTCCACATGGTAAATATATATTTGGCACAGCCACACAGGGTAAGGATTTTGGTCTGGAAAGTAATGGACAGTCTTAAAATAAGAAATGCTGAACTCTAAATTTTTCCTTCTGGCTTTTGCATAGCAGTGTTATAGGCAAGAAATATGACTAAAGATTTTCGATGAAGAGGACTATAGACATCTAGAGCATGTTGCAGGCATGTCTCTGTAGTAGCAAAAGAAGAACAAAAAAAAGAACCCTCTGAAATATATCAGAGGCTTGCCATAACATTTCATAATTTGGTATCATTGCAAAAAAACATGCTTCTCCAAGAATTCTGGGTTCTCTGAACACTTTTCTGAAATCAGCTTCTCAGATGCATTTTATGACATTCTACTGGAAAAAACAAAATGCTGGAACACTTTTTGTGGATACATCTTAATATCTCTGGAGTAGTAGCTACAGTCCTGTAAAAATAAACTGTAACAATTGTCCTTCCATGTCAGTTCTGATAAGCTGGTCAGTAAGTTGTTTAATGGTATTGGTAATGAGTAAGTTTTTTGAATAGTCTCTTCCTAAAGCAAAATTCCAGCCAAGGATTAGCACTCTCAAATCTGACTTCTGTGTCTGTTTTACAAGATTTCTTGTTTAGAGTACTTTAAAAATAGACATTAAAATCTCAAGTGAAAGTGGGATGCATTAATAAATTTTAGATGCTTACAAATTACAAATGGGCATTTAAGGGCTCTATAAAGTGGGACAAAAAAAAATTCTAATCAATTACTTTTATACTTTTTCTGCAGAGGTACGAAACATCACCTTTGTCTGCCATTAAGTACTCAGCAGGCCAGCAGGCTACATATATCCATGGCAAACTGTGTATCATGGGTACATTTTAATGCTAAAATAAAGTCCAAAATATTCACATGTGGGTCTGATACAGACAGCTCTGCCAGATCATTTGCAGACTTTGAGGGCTGTCAGCCCACCTGAGAGCAAAGACTGAACTGAAATATTTTGAAATGAAGACAAGAAGCCTTAGAGCCACGACTGCAGATCCAGCCTCCCTAGAGAGGAGATGTGGGACGAAACACACATCTTGTGTGAATTAGGCAGAAACAAGACAAACAGTCATTTATAGCTGCAGGATGGGCCACCATTTCTTTCAGCTTCCAAAAGACTGCAAGCATAACATATATATGAACGTTCAAGAGTTACCTAGCTTTGGTTTCCTTTCCATCAATACCTTGTAACTGTGATTCTAAGGAATCTCCAAATTTTAGCAAAACAGATTCCTGGATGACAAGAGGTTCCTAGCCTTCAGTCTAAGGAGGTTAGTGCTTGTGTTGATTGCTCTTAAAACTCTCTGAAATTTGGGACACTGGGTGGAGCACATTCAGCCTTAAAGGACAAAGAAAAGCAGGACTGGCAATGGCTGGACCTGGTAAGGCAGGTGGCCTCTATTTCTCCTGCCGTGTGGGTGCAGCATGACAACCATTTTGTATATCCAAAACCGATATGTAACAAGAAGTCAAACAACTGTACAAAAAATGAACAAAACAAAAACCAAGCAAAAAATGTGTACTGAATGGAACCCGATTAGGGTTCTGCATTGTGTAGTACTCTGATACAAGACTGGTGAATTTAAGATGGAAGAAGAGTAATACAGGAGGGAAGGGATGCGTAAGTAGATGTGTTTACAGTGAGACAGATAAATGGATTAGATACAGAGAAAACAGCAGTTTGATAGAATTGCAGGTGAAAAAGAAATTCAGAGAGAGGATTTTTCTGATTTCTTTTTTCTTTCCACCTTAGAAAAACAGCTTTGCAAGTACACACTGAATTACCCCACCTGTTTATTTAATTCTGCAAGTTGCATCATTTCAGTCTTAATTTTTATTCTTTTTCATTTGTTGGAAAAGAAAGAATGCTATTTCGATAGGAGAGAGAACTGTGAACTATAAGAAATAATCTTGCTTGAGGCAAATATAATTTTCCCACAGCCTGCCTGCAAATTTGGAAGACCTAATGAACTGCTGCCTACATATCTTACAGTGGAAAAAATATTCTATTCAGAACAATGATTATACATATATATATGTAAATGTATATATGTATATGTGTGCAGATACACATGCATAGATGGAAGGAAGCAGAGGGTAAAGAGGAGCAGTACATCATTTAAGGAAGAGAACTTATATCAGTTAGAAAGACAGAGACCTAACTGATATCATGCTGGGAAAAACTCTCCAGTCTTATTACATATTTCTCTTCAGACCCAGTATAAGAACAGCTAAATTAGTTCAGGTGGAGAAAACTGTCATATCTCCCTTTACCCCTCCAACTTCCTTACCCATGCTTACAACTGAATTTCATAAAGAATTTTCTGTGGGTGTGAAATAACTGGCTGCTTCATTATCATGTGCTTTTGAACCTGGCAAAAAAGAAAAAAGTCCTGCAGGAAAACCATTACCTGTGGTATTCTGGTCAGGTTCAGATTAGGAAGTTCCATCAGATTTTAAAGAAAGGTTCAGTTTATGATATTTAGTAACCTCGAGAAGCTTGGGTGAGTGAGATAAGCTTCAGATAAACATCTGACCTTTGCAGGGTTTATCCAAAGTGAAGGGAAGCTATTGACGTGCACCTATCGCTAATTCTGCACTTGTTCCAATCTGGAAATTTTCACTGACGTTAATGAGAGCTCTGTGCACTGAATGAGAGGATACTATCCAACAGATACCCATACAAAAGAAAAGTTAACAACGTATAAATTGGAAGACACAACAGTACTATAAAATTTGTTCTTGTGGTATGTCAGGTAGTTTGCTTTTTAAAATAACTATTACCATATAAAACTAAATTGATTAAATTATGAACTGAAAGCAACCTTTTGATTTTAGCATAGAGTTCAGCTTCTGAGATGCTTCTGTGTACATGTGCTTGCAAGATCTAAAAGACAGAAAGAATTTTTAATCACCAAAAATATTTTGCATGGTTTATACACTTCTTTGAAGTGCAGAAGTTAAACCAATTTTTCCTCTTGAGTTCAATTCACTCTTAGCAAGCCAGAATAACACTATCTATCCCAGCAGTGTATTCCAGACTTCATAGCATTTAATTGGTCCATTTCTTGTTTATAGAAAACCAAAACGGATTACTCACCAGCACATATTTAGAAAATAACATGAAAACTGGTATGTTTGAAACACCCCTGCCAGGAGAATTGGCTGGATGCTCTGCCACTCCCTTGCCTTGCAACCCTGTGAGGCACCAAGTAAGAAGGGCAAACAGTGTCTTTTCTCTTGACTCTCTCAAAGGTCCATTAATTCTTGCTCTATCCTCTTGTTTCCTGACTTGTGGAGCAGAGCTGGACATTGAGAGCAGTTCAACGTGGAAAGCTGTAACGTGGGGCTTGTATAATGTAGAAAAGGGAATATAAAAAAAACTCAACAATTTATTGGCATGAGTTGCAAATTGGAGAGCATTTCTGGCCTGTCCAGTCTGCGACGATTACTTCCCTCTCTGTTCTTGGCCTTAGAAATCCATTGGGAATATCTACAGCATCTCTTAAATAACGTGGACAGGAGCAGTTCACTGGAAGTTAACAAACCAGGCTATACTCCTCCAAAGCCAGGCCACAGAAAATTAACAATGGCTTTCAGAAAAACTAATGGAGGGAGATAAGCTATGAAAAGAGACATCTCGAATTAATAACGCAGCTGCACCAATTTATAGCAGCTGAAGATCCAGTCTTTTGCTTATCTTCTTCCCTGATAAAGCTGTCTCTTTTTTTAAGAACAGAGAGTTTTCTTCTTTTTTATTATCATTTCTGTTTTTCTGCCAATGGGTTATTTGTTCATTGGAATGCAGAGCTGACCCCAGCTGAAAATTCATTGAATGTCCTGCACAGCAATCCTTATCTCCAGAATCCCAGCTAAAAACCCCTAACCTCTGTGTTTTCATTGTCCTCCCCAGAACTCTGTTATATTCATGATATTTTTGACAAAACACAGTGAAAGAACAATGCTACAGATGTGAATACATTTCCTTTCTCCCTTGAGCAAAACAAAACCTAGCCTGCTTCAGGCCTCCCTTGATGGAAAAAAGAGTTAATGCATTAAACATAGGACATACCCCAGTATTTTAATAGGATCTTTAATCCACCAAGTTTGGACATGTAATTGTTAACATTTTGTTTTTCATTATGGAATGTTTTGTGCTTAGGGTACTCCAAGAAATTAACATCTGGTATTAATAACTTTTCAGCATAAAAAGCTCAACAAAATTACAACCTATTGTAGTTGGCAGATGGGTTGCAAAAAAATGAGGGGAAAAAAATCCACAAGACGCCAGATAGACTAATCCACTGCAATATAGATCCTGATTTAATTCAAACAATGCATAATGCATTGACTTCTAACAATAGGTGCCTATTGTGAGCAGTCTTTTCAAATTTAGGCATATTCAGTAATGATTATTCACGTAAACAGGCTTTTTGTTTAAAATTAATCACTGAATTGTTTTGACTGGTGTGTTGGTTCCAGCTTCGATGGGAGATAGTACATGCATATTTGGAAGGAAGAGTCTCAGAAAAGTAGAAACAAACTTCCCGTTCCAGAAAGCTCTTGGCACCGAGTTGCTACGCTCTGTTTCAGCAGCAGTAAGTAAGAGACTGAACAATAAGTGGTTTCCTCCTTCCGGCCAACTCTGGCTGTGAAGAATCAGAGAGGGTCATTGTGTGGGATGACATTTGCCACCGTTAAGAAAAGCTTGCAGTACAAAACTGGCTTGAGTTGAAAGAATTTGAATGAAGGAGAAATCACCATTGACTATACTGACACATCTTTCATTTGAAAAAGGGAGATCAGGTTGGCTAGACACATAGGTTGTCAGCTCTGCTAGATCATTAACTTTTGGCTTCCTGTCCTTTGTAAAGACTTGAGGGCCTTAGTTTGAAATTTCTTTCTTTCTTTTTTTTTTCTTTCTTTTCTACCCCCCCTCCCCCTTCTCTATTTCTTACAAAGAGGGTTGGGATAGTCTGTCAAATTTCTTTTCTCACTTACAACCCTGTTTACCCAGAGCGACTCCAGGAAGCGAAATAGCTTTTCGTGCAGATTTGTATTACAGTAGATTATAAAATTCTAACTGTAGAGTTTTCACCCTTGAACTAAACCTAGAACTGTTCTGACTTTACATGATGGACTTGGATGGTGTGGAGCAGGTACCTGTCCCATAAAGACCGAGTTATATATGAAAGAATATTTTTTTTTCATTCCTAGAGGAAGAAAATATGTAGAGATTTCTTCCATGTTCCTTTCCTTTATAGTCATCCAAACAAAGGGAGACTATGTCCTTTACTAGGTCAAAAGAAATCCAGTGCAAAAGAAAAGATTATCATAAACTCTGAAGAGGAAGAAACTTTACTAAAAGGCAAGGTAAACAGATCTGAAATTGAGTAGATGAAGATTATTGGAATGTTTCTTGCTACTACAGTTTTTCTCTTAATGTGACCACTTAGATAAAATTTTTTTTTGTAGTCCAGCATCGTGTCATCACCTGGTTGCTAGTGAATGTTTATGGAATCAAATGTAGTGTGATCCCCAATACACCCTCCTAGTCATAATCAGATCAGGTATCCCTGAGAAGATGGTTACATCTAGATAATCTTATTTAAAAGCTGCAAGTGGACTGTCCTCTGTGGTTTTGCTAATTCTTTTATAACTTGTTTCTCTTTGGCCTCAGTAACCTTTTGCAGCAGTGAGCTGCCCGATGTAATTATATACTATGTGAAATATTATCTTCTCTGTTTTAATCCTGTTGTCTAATAAATTCCTTTAGTGGCCCTTAATTTTTTAATTGTGATAGTGAATAATTTTTGCCTTTTTTATCTTATTTGTGCTGCTCATTATTTTACATATTTCTGTCAAAGCTTGGATTTAGAAAAATAACATCCTAACCCTGCAGCTGAAATTACTGGGATTAAACTGGGGAAATGGGAACTATGCTTTCAAAGAACCTGGGAATGTGTTCCGATGTGGTAAATGTGGCTGGCAAGTGGTTGAAGTAACTTTAAAGAAGAGTGAACTGTTCAAGGACTGGGTTCTGTTGTTGCATTGGCTGAAAGCTGTTGCCTGAATCAATGCCACAAAATCAAGTTGAAACACAGTGTTTTCACAATCAAAAGATGTGAGAGCCATTTTAGTATGAAAAGTCTTGGGAAGGAAAACACAGAGGCACTTCTATGCCCTGTTGGAGTGTTTGCTGTCCTCCTTCAGTGTCTTTGCACATAGTAGATCCATAATGTTAAATAACATGAAACCGAAGATTAAGCTCAATCTTGCAACCATGGTCTCCTAAGCTGGTATTTGCCAGTGTATTCCTGAGTTTGGTTGTGGCCTATGCTACCAAGCACTCTCCCAGGTAATACCTGGGCATGGTTTGATAGGGCAGTTCCTGTCAGGCATTATGAAGAACTTAAAATCATGTTTTAAGGAGGAGTACAGGGATCTTGTTAGGTCCTGCAGGGAGGAAATTAGAAAGGCAAAAGCCCAGCTAGAACTCAATCTGGCCAGTGCTGTAAAAGACAATAAAAAATGCTTTTATAAGTACATCAGCAATAAAAGGAGAGCCAAGGAGGATCTCCATTCTTTGCTGGATGTGGGGGGGAACATTGTCACCGAGGACAAGGAAAAGGCTGAAGTACTTAACGCCTTCTTTGCCTCTGTGTTCAACAGCCAGACCGGTCATCCCCAGGGTACTCAGGCCCTTGAGCAAGAGGATAGGGATAGGGACCAGAATGGAGCCCTCATAGTCCAGGAGGAAGCAGTTAATGACCTGCTATGCCACCTGGACGCTCACAAGTCTATGGGGCCGGATGGGATCCACCCAAGAGTACTGAGGGAGCTGGTGGAGGAGCTTGCCAAGCCACTTTCCATCATCTATCAACAGTCCTGGTTAACAGGGGAGGTCCCTGATGACTGGAGGCTTGCCAATGTGACGCCCATCTACAAGAAGGGCCGGAAGGAGGACCCGGGGAACTACAGGCCTGTCAGCCTGACCTCGGTGCCGGGGAAGATTATGGAGAGGTTCATCTTGAGCGAACTCCACAGGCAAGTACAGGTCAACCAGGGGATCAGGCCCAGCCAGCATGGGTTCTTGAAAGGCAGGTCCTGCTTGACCAACCTGATCTCCTTCTATGACCTGGTGACCCGCCTGGTAGATGATGGAAAGGCTGTGGATGTCATCTACCTCGACTTTAGCAAAGCTTTTGACACCGTCTCGCATAATATCCTCCTCGGGAAGCTGGCAGCTCACGGCTTAGACAGGCATACTCTTCGCTGGGTAAAGAACTGGTTGGGTGGCCGAGCCCAGAGAGTAGTGATAAATGGTGTTAAGTCCAGTTGGCGGCCGGTCACAAGCGGTGTTCCCCAGGGCTCTGTTTTAGGGCCAGTCTTGTTCAATATCTTTATCAATGATCTGGATGAGGGGATCGAGTGCACCCTCAGTAAGTTTGCAGACGACACCAAACTGGGTGGGAGTGTCGATCTGCTCGAGGGTAGGATGGCCCTGCAGAGGGACCTGGACAGACTGGATCGATGGGCCGTGGCCAACTGTATGAGGTTCAACAAGGCCAAGTGCCGGGTCCTGCACTTCGGTCACAACAACCCCATGCAACGCTACAGGCTTGGGGAGGAGTGGCTGGAAAGCTGCCTGGCCGAAAAGGACCTGGGGGTGTTAGTAGATAGCCGGCTGAACATGAGCCAGCAGTGTGCCCAGGTGGCCAAGAAGGCCAACAGCATCCTGGCTTGTATCAGGAATGCTGTGGCCAGCAGGAGCAGGGAGGTGATTGTCCCCCTGTACTCGGCGCTGGTGAGGCCGCACCTGGAATACTGTGTCCAGTTTTGGGCCCCTCACTACAAGAAAGACATTGAGGTGCTGGAGCGTGTTCAGAGGCGGGCAACGAAGCTGGTGAAGGGTCTGGAGAACAAGTCTTATGAGGAGCGGCTGAGGGAACTGGGGTTGTTTAGCCTGGAAAAGAGGAGGCTGAGGGGAGACCTTATCGCTCTCTACAACTACCTGAAAGGAGGTTGTAGTGAGGTGGGTGTTGGTCTCTTCTCCCAAGTAGCTAGCGATAGGACAAGAGGAAATGGGCTTAAGCTGCGCCAGGGGAGGTTTAGACTGGAAATTAGGAAAAATTTCTTTACGGAAAGGGTGGTCAGGCATTGGAACAGGCTGCCCAGAGAGGTGGTGGAGTCACCATCCCTGGAGGCGTTTAAAAAACGGGTAGATGTGGCACTTCGGGATATGGTTTAGTCTGGTCTACCCTTGATTAGTCTAGAGTGGGCTTGGTAGTGTAGGTTAATGGTTGGACTGGATGATCTTAAAGGTCTTTTCCAACCTAGATGATTCTATGATTCTATGTTAATCTCCCTCTGTTCTATGTAGTTCTCCAAACTATCTCAGCAGACTTTCATCCTCGATTTAGTATGTAGTGGCGTTGTACGCTGGAGTATGCAACATCAGCTTTTTGTTATAAAAATGCCACTGTGCTGGGCTGCAACACAATTTCATCTGCGGGGGAAGGCGCAGACACAGATGGCAATGAGAATGTCTCAAGGCCAGAAGGTGCCTCATGGAAATGAGGGGTAGCCCAGGGCCAACTTTTACATGGTACCGACACTCAGTTCATGAAAATTGGATGCTGGGTCTTGTTCTGTTTCAAAGTATGTTGCCATACAGATGGGCTCCCGGTAGGCAATAAGCAAGCCAGACCACATCTTTTCTGATATCTGAGCAGCGAACAAGCAAAATCTGTTCCCCTGGACTAATTTTGCTCAGTTTTGTACCTAGTTATTTTGAATTATGTTAGACATCCTGATCTTTGAGTTTCTTGAAACAGATGTTGCACATTCCAGGGTATTATGTAACTACATACCTTTTATTGAAACTTGAAGCAAAAAAAAAGATGGGTAGTTTAGTAATCAGATTATCCTGATGAATTTGCACATCTAGTGAACAAGTCACCATACATGTCTCTTTTCCCTCCCTCTTATATTATTATTTTTACTATCTTACCTGTTTATATTGTAAAAAAACTTTGGCAATGGGACTTTTTCTTGCTACACAGCTCTATTGCATCTACTTCTGAGTCCTAGTTAGTGCCTGGGTGTTGTCATATTGAAAATAAAAATAAAGAGAGATGGTTGACAGTCTCCTGATGGAAATCTTCATGACAAAACACTGATTCAAGGGTAGCAGCTTTAGCTGGAAGGTGCTGATTTAAACTAAAAAATATTTTGAAATGTAGCTCTTAAAAGTTTTGAAACATTTCGCATTGAAACAATAGGAAGCTACAGAAACAAACAAACAAACAAAAAAAATCAAGCTTCAGTTTACCTAAACAAAAGGACTCCTTTGTTCACAAGGAATTTAGTTCTGAGAGATTTTTTTTTTTCTCATTTCTTCCTGGGGAAAAAAGCGCCTTTTGCACAAAATAAAAAATCTGTCCCCTGCCCAGATTTAATAATAAATAATTCAGTTCTTTATTTTTTTTTAAATTTGACAGACAGTTTGTCAGTGCCTAATAAATCAGCAATACTTATGGGGACTCCTTTTAGAGATATTATCTATTTGAATCAAGCAGAGTCATCTTTTGACTCTGGAAAGGTAGCTTTCTGTGTAGCTCTCATCCATAAAGAACAGTACTCTAAAGCTCAGCCTATAATCACCTAACACAGCCTATAGCATATGCAAATATATAATTCACATGAGACTGGCTCCCAAGGGAATTCCTATTAGAAGCAGGAGCTGTATTGAGGGCGACAGTCTTTTTAGTGCCATTAAGGTAAATGAGGTGGTAATGGGAAGTGCAGATTATACTAACTTCAATAATTTATTTCATACTTCCCATCAGGGTAGCTTTTACAAACAGCTAGTGTTCTTAATAGAAATGTAAATGAATGATAAATTATGAAAAATGTATTATGAAAAGGAAAACAGGGTAAAATAAAGGGAGTAAAAGCAAGATTCTTAAAGCATAGGAAAAACATGAGTTGACATGTTAATTAGATAGCACAAAATGGTAGGAAAACAAGAAAGCACACAGAGGAATGCCTGTGTGAACATAATGAAGCGCACAGGTCCACAGTATTAATACAGTCTTGTTAGCTGGTACTGAGCGTACTTGAGTGGCAGTGTATTCTTCAGTCTGTCTGTCTGTCTTTGATGACCTAGCATTTGGGGTTTGTATGTGTACATCCCCCAACAGGAGGTTTGTAGTTCATGACATTGCTCTACATCAGTGGAGCGTGAACTATATCCTGACCCCTCTGAAAGAGCCTGGCAAGGATTTTCAGAGGTAGTCAATGATTTTGGCTGCTTCAGACCTGCTTTTTCATTACATTCACACTCAGGGTGTCTTAGCAGGCAGGGTTCAGGGAAGTGTGTTGGGTTAGGCACCAAAATGAGTCTTCTAGTATAATTAGCAATTATGAAAAATCTCGAAGTAGAACTTCAGAATGCTGAAGGTGGCCCTGAATAGCTCCATTCATAGTCTCATGGACACGTTTTCTTTCCACAGAAATTTGAAAATAGGAAAATTTACCAGGCTGAGAAAATTAAATGGAAGTATGAATCATGTTGACTTGTACTGCTGCAGATTAGTTACAGTACGTTACCATTTTTTAACTATTTATAAGTTGCACCAACAGAGCCTGGAGAATACAATTAAAGTGTTGGAAGTTTACTGATCCAGGCAAATACTGCATACTAGAATAAAACCCATACATCTCTGCAATTTCTGGAAATACTTATACAGGTCTTTCCAGAAGTATCTCATATATTTGAAGTAGCAAGTGCTTAATTAAACATTAAGGAAGTGCCAGAAATTTCAGAAAACATTTGTTTCATTAAGTCTTTTCAATAAATGAGCACATTGTGCTTTCTATTCCTTTAATAAAAGTTTACTTTAATGTTTACAGAAAACAGTTTCAAAAATCAAAAAGTTGAAAAGTCAGTAAGTCTTCAAATAAATTAGAAACACATTTGTTCAAAAATTCCTGACCCAAATAAAACCCCTAGGTGATTAGATATAAATGCATTTTCCCTTATCTTTGGAAATTCTCTAAGGTATCACTTACTAAGGAGATGTCACACCATCTTCACTACAAGAATATCTGGACCATATTTGGCAAATCTATAGAATTTTTCTTCACTGCGCGAAAGCCTGTCCTCTCATAAAACCTTGCAGGTCAAACATGATGTAAAGAGCAATGCATGCAAGTCAGAATTCTTTATATCATAAATGGCACAAAGAAGCAAAGAAAAAGTGACCCATTACTAACTGAAATCTTTATTTCTCCTTTAGAGACAAGGACCCTACTGACCTACCAGCAGAGGAAATCACCAAGATGATTCTCAAGGGAATATTCCTTACTGAAAATATTCAGTAGAATATTTTGTTAGAGCCATGGAAAATAAAAATTTAGTGTGAAAACTGCAGCATTAGCTACAAAAGAAATGCCTTTCACAAACAGTTTAGATTCAGTTCGGATCAAAAGACAAGACAAACATGGTGTGGAGATTGAAACCTCTGGATGACCTACTCAGAACCATGAAACCACAAACATTTCTACGTACACTATTTTTTGGGCCAGTTAGCCTCTAAATCTGTCAGTCCAAGGTATTTCTGTCACACTTCCAAAATGTAGAGAGGACAGAGAGGTGCATTCAAAGAGCAATAGTTTTCCTATCCCATGGATGACAAGAAATCATGAAGGTAACTGTCACCATCTCCATTTTATGTCCAAAAGCAGGGTCTAGCAAACATCTCTCCTCTACTTTAAGGAAGACAAATAATCTCTCAGGGAGGTTGTAATATGCCTCAGGAATCACTGTCACCAGACTGCTCCTGACATCCAGAATCATGGACCTTGTAAACATCTGCCTTGAACTGCCTTGATGGCTGTGACAGTTGGTCATTGTGCCTCCAGGGCAGAAGCAAACGGATGAAAAGCAGCTGCTGAAGTGAAAATCTGGCAACCGGGAGGCAAAAGCTGACTGGCAGATAACAGCTCTTAGGGATGACGTACTAAACCTACCAGCCTGGGAGGGGTCCCTCTCCTTCTAGATTACTGAGCAATATTAAGATGAAATAGGCCACCTTCTCTTTTGACTCAGTAGATAAACATGGTATTCTCACATCTTTCACTGTACAGAAAGCTTCAGCCTTTTCTCTTGGTCCTGCAAATTAGGATGCTGAACCGAGGTTTAAGGAAGGGGTAGCATAGCTGTTAATGGACTGAAAAACATAAGATGACACATCTGCTTTCCTGAAGAAACCCTAGGGCCAGCTCACTCTCTTGATTTCTACACCAGAAGACTCTGCTATAACATTCTAGGCTTGAATATTTGGACCAAGTAGAAACCCCAAATTTATCTTTCCAAGAGTAATTCTAAACTTCTGTTATTCTTACTTGATCTCTTGAAGTTAACGTCCTGCTGATGCAAGCATGGTTCCTCATACAGCAGTTACTGACATTCAGAGCCTTACAGACAAGTCTTTCATGAGACATGGAATAAACACTATTAAATACAAACTCTTTTGACTTAGAGAGTTCAGCTTGGAGAAGGGTTTTTAAGAAACCTTACTTAAATACTCAAGTGCTATGTCTAGGTTGCAATTATACAATTCAGTTATTCAGTTGATTGGAGGATAAGACAGACAACCTTCTAAAAACAAACTAACAATAACTCTAAAAAAGTTTCATAAATTTGCTCAAACTTTGAAAAAAATTTAAAAGAGGAACAATTGTGATACCAGTGATGACCGCTGATAATACCACTTTTATTTTGCTTCAGATTTTTATCATATTAAAATGCTTAAGATCTGTGGACAAAAGATGCCTTCAGATTAGTTTAGTCTTCTGTTCACCTGAAATGCCCAGCAACTAGATCGCTACTAGAATAGCCTAGAATGTACAGTGAAGGCCTCTGCAAGCCCATGGACTAAGCAGGAACAGCTACAAGTCATATTTTAAAGTTTCACAAAAAATAGTTAAATCAGGTGGTCTGCACAGACTCTTAAATTCTCTGTGACAATCGAAAGAGAACATCAATAAATCAATAACTGCCTCTTCCCACTCTATTGTTAAATGTACTTTCCTATAATGCCTTTACTTCTATTTAAAACACGTCACCTAACATTATGCAAAATTATATATGAGAAGTGATTTATTCTGCCTCCAGAAGTATCTTCTGGTTTTAGTTTTCCCACTCGCTATTTCTAAATTTTGTACTGAATATGAAATCAACAACTGATTAGGCTATAACAAAGAGAAAGTGTTATGTCCACTTTCTAGTCACTATGTACTATTTTTATCCTTCTAACCTGAACTTTAATCTTTATTGTTCCACTGGGTCTTTCTGTACCTTTCACTTTCTGCTCTCCATTTCATCTCAAGGACTCTTCACTTTCCTTTGAACTTTATCTTGTCTTCTACTTTAATAATGATCTTCATTGTCAACCATGTGTTTCACTTATCATTTCTCAGTGAAAAGAGAGAAAAAAACCCCAAGGTTACTTTGTCAATGAATCATAGCGGGCAGGCATAGGACCTTAACATTCAGTGAAATAAATAATTTGGTTGTATCACTGCTCCCAAGACAAGTAGAACAATTATTCTGATCTCCCAAAATGGTTTATAATTTTCATTACCTCTGCATTAAATTCTCAGCTTTAGACCTCCGTAAATGCAGTTGAAAGAGAAGGAATAACATCCAAAACCAGGTAATTTTTTGAAGGTGACCAGCTGGTTGTTTGCTTCATTGCAATACTCAGTAATTGACTTGATTGGAGGATAAAACTGAAAATGTCAGGACCTCAGGAAATGATCTGATCTAATTTTGACATTAGATTTCTCACTTGGGTATTCACATCTAACTGCGAACATGTAATTCTGCTTATTTTGCTTATTTTTAACCAATGATTGTACCCAAGAACTGAAGGCCGGTTTTGAAAATCTGGTTCCCAACAATGCACCTTTTTTTCATTTTCCATATTTTCGGTGGTTAATTACTCAGATTTGGCAATGACACTCCATTGCTGAATGGGATGAAAGTGTTAGAAAAGATGTAAGGAGAGAGATGGGTAGTTTCTCTGTGAATGGATTATCCCGTTTGTTGGAATGTTTTCCATTAGTCTTCAGTTGTTTCTTTTATTTCTTCTTAGATTTCTCTTTAAGGAGGATATGGTTTTATATAGTTGATGTTGATTGCCCAGAAAATTTCAGAAATGTCTCAGTAGGCAACTTATAAATGGCTTAAGCAAATGATCAGGGTATATCTTCAGGTTTGTACAGAGCCACCTACTTTTCAAGACTTTTATGAGGTTTACAGATAAATTGAAGCCTGACATAAGTAGCAGTGAATTAAGTGCCTTGAGTGTGGCTTTTAAAGTTTGATTAATAAATGTCCATAAAGGATTTCGCACTACTCAGACTAAAGATCTGTAAGTGCACAGAACAAAATACAGTAATTATTAATCCTGTATCTCACCATGTGTGGGAGTAAAGGCAGAGCCGCTGAGCACAGGTACAGTAAATTAGAGTCCTCAACTTCCAAGCCACCTCCCCCTGCCCTAGCTCCATTAGCTTTCCTACTCTTTTCCTGGAATGAATTTGCTTTTAGCAAGTTTGATGAATAATAAAAATGAGGGGCTATACAATGTTTTTTTACAGCTGTGTGCTTTGACACACAGAAGATATTTCAGCCTCTGTGATGACACTGTGCCATTCTGATGAAATAATGCTGCAGTCACTTAATAACATGGAAGGAACAGATACAACCTGAACATGCAAATATGGTAATTACCAACCTCAAACACAATTATCTCATGTGCTAGTACTCATAACGGGAACAATATTTCTGTACTGCTTTTTCCCAGAGTCATTTGCAAAACACTCGCTCCGTCTATTTCTTTCCTTGTGGAAATTTGTCTCTCCCACAAAATTTTATTTTCTGTAATGACACAAACCCCACTGGTTCAGTGACCTTGGCAGCTCCTTCACAGGGTATATAACTTATGCTGTCTTTCCACCTCTATACGAACTGTGTGTCTCAGCTCCCACAAGCTGATCAGGGAAACGTGCTTTAGCCCAACACATGCATGGTTGAGGATGCAATTACTGTAACTGGTTTCCCTAGCTGTCCGCAGCAAGAGCAAGAGGTCAGACCCTCTGTGGGTCTAAAACCTGCTCCAGGTTCATAATGACACTAGGATGATTTATGCTAGGGGAGAGTTTGTGCCAGCTTGTATGTCTATATCAAATTTGCTTGTATAATAACACTCCTCTGAGATCTTACTCTTTAAAATAGTTACAGCTGTTTGGCACATCTTTTTCTTCAGCTATGATAATGCACTGGTTACTGCTCAAAGTTACAGAGGTAAGGGACTATTGTTATGTGAACACAGTCATCTGGTGAACAAATGAGATTTGTTTTAGAGGTTTGGGAGAAGTAACTTGACTCTTTCCTTCACTTTAGATAGAAACAAAATCTAACTTTCTAGTTTCATAGAACCTCTTATTAGATGAGACTGGGTGGTTCTTGTATCCAGCGTGCTGATACTGAAGTAAAAAACATGAAAAATCATCAGAGACATTGCTGTAAAAAAATTTGGGGGGTCCTCAGAAGCAGGAGAGAATCATAAATCTGAGTGAAAAGGTTTCTGTGAGATTTTTGGCCTCTTTTCTGTAGGCTGTAGGTTGGTCTGAATATTTCAGGCAAGAGGCGGATTCCTGCATGCTCACAGGCACCCAGCTTCTGCAGCCAGTGGCAGTGTACACACAGAGCATTCATTTGTTTCTCATACCTGGGCTGCTACAGCTCCAGCTCAGATTTCTCTGGTGGTCTGATGTTAAGATAGAGCTGCTAGAGTGAACCCAAGAAAGGTTTTTCAAACTACTCTTTCCCAAGCACATCTGAAAGGATCAAACTTAGATCTGTAATTATTCTCTTGCTTCTACCTTAAAATTCAACATGGACATGAAAATTACTTAGAGTGTCCAGCTTGTTTCATGTTTAGTGCCATGTGTCAAGATAGGATTGGCTTGGATGCTGGACAAGTAATCTGTTACATAGTGCAATGAACTACTGGGGACAGCAAAAGAGTTTCTTGGTCTCTTGAGAGGTGGAGATCAGCTACTAGAACGAAGTATATTGTTAAAGAGTCATTTGTCATCTCCTGCTTGTCAGGTCTTTGCTGCTGTTGTTGCAGGTGGGGTTATATGGGAAATCAGCAGCTATTTCTGTGAAAAGTGGTTCTAGCAAACTGTTGATGCTCTCCTACTTCCAGGCTGTGGCGGGAGAGTCAAACTGCTATTCATTAAAGCTTTGTCAACCTCTCTACTCAGGTCCCACTTGTCAGTGACCACATGGCAAGATCAAGTCCTTTCCTATGCCCCTATTCCAACAGCTCTCAGAATAATTATTTTGCTGATTTTGCACTTTAATCAAATGTTAATCTACTTTATAATTTCATTCTGGAAATAACATACACATGGTGTTATGGATCAGTGACAATTTCAAAAGTCATCATTATATACTTTTAGACACGACCAGAATCTGAACTCCATTTGTATTTTGTAATCCATTTGTTTGTGGCACCAAAGATCCATGCAGTGCATTGGTGAATAATGAAAATGGAAAAAATTACAGATCATTAATAATTATATAGACAACAAAACTCATTAATTTAACTCCCAGCCAAGAATATCGCCTTGATAGATACCTACTGAAACTTGGATTTTTCAGCCTTCAACTCCTTTCTTGCAGCTATACTGTAAGAAACCCCACAGTTTTCATAGTATTAGTCCTGTTAAACTCTAGATGTATGTGGCTCCATGCAATAAATTGGTTGAGTGCAAGACCTACTCACATGAAAAGAGACAGCTCTTCCATCACGAGAGCAGAATTTGACCCCGTTTTTTGAATAAGAACTGCTTCACAGCATTTTATAGCAGACAGAGCCATAGTGAGGTTGGTTGAAAGCAACGCTTTCCCCCACATTGGTCTGAGGGGCAGGAGAGACAACTGAGATGTGAACAGAGCAATGCCAGCAAGTGCTGTCAGCAAATGCAACATGCTGCTTTGAAACCAAAGAGGTGTCAAACACGGAGGCTTTGGAGTCCCTGAGCACCGCCACTCAGTGCACAGGCAGGATCATCACCTGGAAGAGGAAGCTTGTGGATTTGAGCCAGGATAGGATTTTATTCAACACTAGTAATAACAAGAGGGAACAATGCATGACCACACATACTAGGGAGGCTTGCTATAATTTTTAGCCCAATTTTTGTTACAAATTTTGACCTAAGCCCTGCAGATAACACTACTGGTGGAAGAACCCTGTGTCCCATTGAATTTAATGATACTGAACACACAATAAGTGAATCTGGTACAAGCCTTAAGCCACTAAGCTGAAGTTGATTCTTCAAAGGTGACTCTCAGCATTGTCACTGTACCCCAAGGACAATGTCAGAAGCATTAAAATTAGTATTTTTTTAATTCCCTATGCAAAACATTTGAAAACTGATGTGCTTGCATGGGGCCTTACTGGAAGTAGAAAGAAAATATTTTAAGTTTGGAAGAGATTCACTTTGAATTTATGTAGGTTTTTTTCCTATACAGAGGTTACTCAAAACTAGGAAATTAAAGGGTACATTAGCTGAAATTCATTTAACACTATTCTTTCAGGGCAATGGGATTCTCAGCACTATAAATAGAAATGTTTTGCGTTTCTTTTTTTGTGTGTTTTAAACTCTTCCTTTTCGCATCCTGTAACAATGTTGTCCTGATTTCAGCTGGGATGGAGTTAATTTTCTTCCTAGTAGCTGGCATCATGCTGTGTTTTGGACTTAGTATGAGAATAACATTGATAACACACTGATGTTTTAGTTATTGCTAAGTAGTGTTTATACTAGTCATGGACTTTTTAGCTTCCCATGCTCTTCCAGGTGCACAAGAAACTGGGAGGGGGCACAGCTAGGACAGCTGACCCAAGCTGGCCAAAGGGCTATTCCATACCATATGGCGTCATGCTCAGTGTATAAAATAGGGGGAGCTGGCCACGGAGTGATTGCTGCTTGGAGACTGGCTGGGTATCGGTCAGTGGGTGGTGAGCAATTGCATTGTGCATCGCTTATTTTGTATATTGTTGTTGTTGTTGTTATTATGATGATGATGATTTTCCCTTCCTTTTCTGTCCTATTAAACTGCCTTTATCTCAACCCACAAATTCTACTTTTTTTTCCAATACTCTCCCCCACCCCACTGGGGAGGGGGAGAATGAGCAAATGGCTGTGTGTTTTTTACCTGCCTGATGGGTTAAACCACAACAAATATCTTTCTCCTACTCTGATCTGACAACTTTCCTTTGGACCAGACTCTCAGTAAGTTTGGCAGAAATTTATTTCCTGAGTAGGGCCTTACAAATGGTACCACACTGCATCTCACAATACCTGTTTTCATGTCCCACTATATCACTTCCTCATGTCACCTATGGTGTGGTTCATCTGAATAAATTTTGACATTTCCAACCAGGACCTCTTTCTAGTCTATGAAGAGACATAAGTCCTTGTAGGCTCTGAATTTAGACTCCTAAAGTAGGTCATGGGAATTGAACTTATTCATTCATTCCTGTTCTCTCAGCTGACTACAAAGAAACCTAGGGTGACTAGCACAGCTGGAGGCATCTACACTAAAGATCTCCAAAGCTGGATGAGATGAATCCCACCCCTTTTCCCTAATAAAGGCAAATTGCCAGCAACAATGGATAGTCAGTTTCTCACTTATTTGGCCCCTTGTTCAGTTACCTGAATCTTTGCAGGATCACCACTGAATTTTACATTTGGTACAAATCTAGTTATACTACAGCCTGCAGTGAAAAGGAATGTTTTATTACTCTTTCTCAAGTAAAAGACTATAAATCTCTCCCTTTGTTATAAAAGGCCTACAACTATTTATCTGAACATGAGTATGTTGATATTCTGTGATCTTTTTGTTGCAGCTGAGCAACAGACTGGAAGGCCCTGATGTGGAATTCACAGGAATCGCAAGAGCTATTTAGAAGCTGGATTTTTATTTCACTTTCTTAAAATAAAAAAAAAAGAAAGAAAGAAAATAAAAGCTCAAAAACCAGAAACTAGGGTAAGTGAAGAAGGAAAAGAAAATGATGAACTATTTTGGAGAACTTGGGATCCAAGCAGAGACTTGGCCTACTTTCATTATTTAATAGTCAGGAGAAGAATTTTCTTCCTCTTTTCTTTTTTTTAAATGAAATATCCCACCACCCCCACCCCAAACATTATTTCATGCAGGAATTATTTCCTGCATAGAGAATGAACTTGTTAGTTAAAATGAAAATATCAAAAGTTGGCACATTATTGAACTGTTTCTCTTTATCCATGTAATTTATGAAGATTCTTTTTTATTTATGTAAGAGGCTAGGCAGTCAGGCTAGGTGACAGAACCTGTTCAGATATTCATGGAGTACTGTTACTATTGTTTATCTTTCATGAAGTGGGCTATGCCAGTCTTGAATTCCCAGACTGGGTAGATTACCTCTGCTGAGACCCTTACAAATACTGAGTTAAAAAGGAGGATGTAAACACCTGAAGTCCTTTTGTGCTTGAGTGCTCATTCCTAAATTTTCCTAGGAAATTATCTTGATGGTTTCTGTGATGCAGATATATCTGTTCTTAAAAGGGAAAACACCCTTTGAAACAATTTAGCCCCTAGACTACAAAATGGTGACCATAATGCCAATATGAGTTAGCTTCCAACTAGACACATCCTCTGAAAGAGAAGCTCTAGACTGCATTGCCACTCCCTTAAGTCATAGAATCATAGAATAGTTTGGGTTGGAAGGGACCTTTAAAGGCCATCTAGTCCAACCCCCCTGCAATGAGCAGGGACATCTTCAACCAGATCAGGTTGCTTAAGGTCCCATCCAACCTGACCTTGAACATTTCCAGGGATGGAGCATCCACATCTTCTCTGGGCAACATGTGCCAGTGTTTCACCACCCTCATTGTAAAAAATTTCTTCCTTATATCTAGTCTGAATCTACCCTCTTTTAGCTTAAAACTATTACCCCTTGCCATACTGCAACAGGTCTAGCTCAAAAGTTTGCCCTCATCTTTCTTATAAGCCCCCTTTAAGTACTAAAAGGCTGCAATAAGGTCTCCCTGCAGCCTTCTCTTCTCCAGGCTGAACAACCCCAACTCTCTCAGCTTTTCTTCATAGGAGAGGTGTTCCGTCCCTCTGATCATTTTTGTGGCCCTCCTCTGGACCTGCTCCTGTCTTTCCTGTGCTGAGGACACCAGAGCTGGATGCAGGACTCCAGGTGGGGTCTCACCAGAGCAAAGTAGAGGGGCAGAATTACCTCCCTTGACCTGCTGGCCACACTTCTTCTGATGCAGCCCAGGAGATGGTTGGCTTTCTGGGCTGCAAGCACACATTGTCAGCTCGTGTCCAGCTTTTCATCCACCAGTACCCCCAAGTCCTTCTCCACAGGGCTGCTCTCAATCCCTTCATCCCTCAGCCTGTATTGATACTGGTGATTGCCTCGACCCAGTCGCAGGACTCTCCACTTGGCCTTGTTGAACCTGATGAGGTTCACATGGGCCTACTTCTCATGCTTGTCCAGGTCCCTCTGGATGGCAGCTCATCCCTCAGGTGTGTCAACCACACCACTCAGCTTGGTGTCGCCTGCAAACTTGCTGAGGGTGCACTCAGTCCCACTGTCTATGTCATTGATGAAGATATTAAACAGTACTGGTTGCAGTACAGACCCCTGAAAGACATCACTTGTCATGGATCTCCATCTGGACATCAAGCTGTTGACCACTACCCTCTGGATGCAACCATCCAACCATGCAAGCCATCTAAGTCTCCTTCTTATAATTTGTACCTCCTGGTGGAAATCCACCTTTGTCTTTTGCTTTTCATGGTCTCACTTATTATTTTGCCCTATCTCTCCATTAATAGAAGTAGTAATCATTTTGGGGAGTGGGAGAAGAAAGGAAAGGGATCTTGAAGATATGTTACCACGGATTACACTTCCAAACTGACAAAAGGTGTTGTTCCCAAATTTAGTACCATGCACTAGATTTCAAGACAGCAATGCACCATAAATTACTCTATTTATGACATGCAATACAATATATGGACCATTTTGCCAAATTTCTGTGACAAGTGCACAAGAATTATTGAAAAAATACCACTCCATTAGGTACCAAAGTCAATGGAAATTTATAGCCACCTCAGTTTCCACACCTGCAGGAATTAGTATCAACAGTATATTTCCCCTCCTCCCCCAGTCTTGAATACTTCATGCCTGTACTCATAGTATGAAATAAATAGCGTCCATCCATTAAGTAAATAAGTGTGTGTGTGTTGAGGACAAAGCCTTTTTTTTTTTTTTTTTTTCTCCTCCAAGTATTGTATGTCTGTGCACTTGTTTCCCCGGGGACCATGAAGATAAAGAGTAATTTGTGAAAAAGCCTGAACTGGGGAACAGAAAAAGTGAGCTTGCTGCAATTTATGTGGTAGGAAGGATTCTACATATATTTAATAGGAACTCAGCATCCCTGTAAACATGATAAAGATCGTTGATATTTGTATCAGAGATAGGTGATTTTCCCTGTCTGTGTTTCTACTAACATCTGAAATAACTTGCAAATAATGTAGCCCACACAATAACAGTGTGTCACCTTTGTAAATCAAACCTACATAAACTAGTAAACAGGAAGAAAAAAGAGACAGTAGCTAATTGAGCAGCTAATTATGCTTGATAAGCTCCTCAGCTAGCATATGCTAATTTTCCTGGTTAGGAGGCTGGGCTGGAGCTTAGGAAACTTTCTTTGATATCTAATATCCTGTTCCTCAAAGATAACTACGACTTGATTTTTAAAAGATCAGTTTAGGCTGCTACGTCCTCTGGATGCTCCTAAATCCAGCACTTAGATTCTCAAGACCCCTACTTATTTACTTCTGAAATAATTCTGGCATTTCAGATTTCTCCAATATAGCCAAAAAGTATATCACTACCAGGCATGCTCAGAATTGCCTGTGGTCCTGGCATTTTAGAGGGGACAGGTAGGGTCTAACTGTTTTGAGGACCTACATACTATGCCAAGCAACTTATCAGCAGGGCCCATAGTCAGGCATGGGATGCACTTGCTAGCTTAGGTTCTGTA
>NW_027461380.1:0-35467 GCF_030463565.1 Pelecanus crispus | reverse complement strand
GCGAACGTCGGGCGATTTCTCCCACGCCAAGGGGGCCAGCCCCGAAAGCTGTGGCCGGCCCTCGGCGCCCACTGCCGCCGCTTCCACGGCACCACAGAGCCTGGGGCTGCGGTGTCACCGGTGCCGCCGAGGCCGCGACGTCCGAGGCCCGCTCGGGGCCGTTTTTTGCCCGAAGCCGGCACGGGGCTTGCGAACGTCCGGCGATTTCTCCCACGCCAAGGAGCCCTGCCCCGAAAGCTGTGGCCGGCCCTCGGCACCCACTGCCGCCGCTTCCACGGCACCACAGAGCCTGGGGCTGCGGTGTCACCGGTGCCGCGAGGCCCCGACGTCGGAGGCCCGCTCGGGGCCGTTTTTTGCCCGAAGCCGGCACGGGGCTTGCGAACGTCCGGCGATTTCTCCCACGCCAAGGGGGCCAGCCCCGAAAGCTGTGGCCGGCCCTCGGCGCCCACTGCCGCCGCTTCCACGGCACCACAGAGCCTGGGGCTGCAGTGTCACCGGTGCCGCCGAGGCCCCGACGTCCGAGGCCCGCTCGGGGCCGTTTTTTGCCCGAAGCCGGCACGGGGCTTGCGAACGTCGGGCGATTTCTCCCACGCCAAGGGGGCCAGCCCCGAAAGCTGTGGCCGGCCCTCGGCGCCCACTGCCGCCGCTTCCACGGCACCACAGAGCCTGGGGCTGCGGTGTCACCGGTGCCGCCGAGGCCCCGACGTCCGAGGCCCGCTCGGGGCCGTTTTTTGCCCGAAGCCGGCACGGGGCTTGCGAACGTCCGGCCATTTCTCCCACGCCAAGGGGGCCAGCCCCGAAACCTGTGGCCAGCCCTCGGCGCCCACTGCCGCCGCTTCCACGGCACCACAGAGCCTGGGGCTGCGGTGTCACCGGTGCCGCCGAGGCCCCGACGTCCGAGGCCCGCTCGGGGCCGTTTTTTGCCCGAAGCCGGCACGGGGCTTGCGAACGTCCGGCGATTTCTCCCACGCCAAGGGGGCCAGCCCCGAAAGTTGTGGCCAGCCCTCGGCGCCCACTGCCGCCGCTTCCACGGCACCACAGAGCCTGGGGCTGCGGTGTCACCGGTGTCGCCGAGGCCCCGACGTCGAGGCCCGCTCGGGGCCGTTTTTTGCCCGAAGCCGGCACGGGGCTTGCGAACGTCAGGCGATTTCTCCCACGCCAAAGGGGCCAGCCCCGAAAGCTGTGGCCAGCCCTCGGCGCCCAGTGCCGCCGCTTCCACGGCACCACAGAGCCTGGGGCTGCGGTGTCACCGGTGCCGCCGAGGCCCCGACGTCCGAGGCCCGCTCGGGGCCGTTTTTTGCCCGAAGCCGGCACGGGGCTTGCGAACGTCGGGCGATTTCTCCCACGCCAAGGGGGCCAGCCCCGAAAGCTGTGGCCGGCCCTCGGCGCCCACTGCCGCCGCTTCCACGGCACCACAGAGCCTGGGGCTGCGGTGTCACCGGTGCCGCCGAGGCCGCGACGTCCGAGGCCCGCTCGGGGCCGTTTTTTGCCCGAAGCCGGCACGGGGCTTGCGAACGTCGGGCGATTTCTCCCACGCCAAGGAGCCCTGCCCCGAAAGCTGTGGCCGGCCCTCGGCACCCACTGCCCGCCGCTTCCACGGCACCACAGAGCCTGGGGCTGCGGTGTCACCGGTGCCGCCGAGGCCCCGACGTCCGAGGCCCGCTCGGGGCCGTTTTTTGCCCGAAGCCGGCACGGGGCTTGCGAACGTCCGGCGATTTCTCCCACGCCAAGGGGGCCAGCCCCGAAAGCTGTGGCCGGCCCTCGGCGCCCACTGCCGCCGCTTCCACGGCACCACAGAGCCTGGGGCTGCGGTGTCACCGGTGGCGCCGAGGCCCCGACGTCCGAGGCCCGCTCGGGGCCGTTTTTTGCCCGAAGCCGGCACGGGGCTTGCAAACGTCGGGGCGATTTCTCCCACGCCAAGGGGGCCAGCCCCGAAAGCTGTGGCCGGCCCTCGGCACCCACTGCCGCCGCTTCCACGGCACCACAGAGCCTGGGGCTGCGGTGTCACCGGTGCCGCCGAGGCCCCGACGTCCGAGGCCCGCTCGGGGCCGTTTTTTGCCCGAAGCCGGCACGGGGCTTGCGAACGTCGGGCGATTTCTCCCACGCCAAGGGGGCCAGCCCCGAAAGCTGTGGCCGGCCCTCGGCGCCCACTGCCGCCGCTTCCACGGCACCACAGAGCCTGGGGCTGCGGTGTCACCGGTGGCGCCGAGGCCCCGACGTCCGAGGCCCGCTCGGGGCCGTTTTTTGCCCGAAGCCGGCACGGGGCTTGCGAACGTCCGGCGATTTCTCCCACGCCAAGGGGGCCAGCCCCGAAAGCTGTGGCCGGCCCTCGGCGCCCACTGCCGCCGCTTCCACGGCACCACAGAGCCTGGGGCTGCGGTGTCACCGGTGCCGCCGAGGCCCCGGCGTCCGAGGCCCGCTCGGGGCCGTTTTTTGCCCGAAGCCGGCACGGGGCTTGCAAACGTCGGGCGATTTCTCCCACGCCAAGGGGGCCAGCCCCGAAAGCTGTGGCCAGCCCTCGGCGCCCACTGCCGCCGCTTCCACGGCACCACAGAGCCTGGGGCCGGTGCCGCCGAGGCCGCGCACCGGTGCCGCCGAGGCCGCGACGTCCGAGGCCCGCTCGGGGCCGTTTTTTGCCCGAAGCCGGCACGGGGCTTGCGAACGTCGGGCGATTTCTCCCACGCCAAGGGGGCCAGCCCCGAAAGCTGTGGCCGGCCCTCGGCGCCCACTGCCGCCGCTTCCACGGCACCACAGAGCCTGGGGCTGCGGTGTCACCCGTGCCGCCGAGGCCCCGACGTCCGAGGCCCGCTCGGGGCCGTTTTTTGCCCGAAGCCGGCACGGGGCTTGCGAACGTCCGGCGATTTCTTCCACGCCAAGGGGCCAGCCCCGAAAGCTGTGGCCAGCCCTCGGCGCCCACTGCCGCCGCTTCCACGGCACCACAGAGCCTGGGGCTGCAGTGTCACCGGTGCCGCCGAGGCCCCGACGTCCGAGGCCCGCTCGGGGCCGTTTTTTGCCCGAAGCCGGCACGGGGCTTGCGAACGTCCGGCGATTTCTCCCACGCCAAGGGGGCCAGCCCCGAAAGCTGTGGCCGGCCCTCGGCGCCCACTGCCGCCGCTTCCACGGCACCACAGAGCCTGGGGCTGCGGTGTCACCGGTGCCGCCGAGGCCCCGACGTCGGAGGCCCGCTCGGGGCCGTTTTTTGCCCGAAGCCGGCACGGGGCTTGCGAACGTCCGGCCATTTCTCCCACGCCAAGGGGGCCAGCCCCGAAAGCTGTGGCCAGCCCTCGGCGCCCACTGCCGCCGCTTCCACGGCACCACAGAGCCTGGGGCTGCGGTGTCACCGGTGCCGCCGAGGCCCCGACGTCGGAGGCCCGCTCGGGGCCGTTTTTTGCCCGAAGCCGGCACGGGGCTTGCGAACGTCCGGCGATTTCTCCCACGCCAAGGGGGCCAGCCCCGAAAGCTGTGGCCAGCCCTCGGCGCCCACTGCCGCCGCTTCCACGGCACCACAGAGCCTGGGGCTGCGGTGTCACCGGTGCCGCCGAGGCCGCGACGTCCGAGGCCCGCTCGGGGCCGTTTTTGCCCGAAGCCGGCACGGGGCTTGCGAACGTCCGGCGATTTCTCCCACGCCAAGGAGCCCTGCCCCGAAAGCTGTGGCCGGCCCTCGGCACCCACTGCCGCCGCTTCCACGGCACCACAGAGCCTGGGGCTGCGGTGTCACCGGTGCCGCCGAGGCCCCGACGTCCGAGGCCCGCTCGGGGCCGTTTTTTGCCCGAAGCCGGCACGGGGCTTGCAAACGTCCGGCGATTTCTCCCACGCCAAGGGGGCCAGCCCCGAAAGCTGTGGCCGGCCCTCGGCGCCCACTGCCGCCGCTTCCACGGCACCACAGAGCCTGGGGCTGCGGTGTCACCGGTGCCGCCGAGGCCCCGACGTCCGAGGCCCGCTCGGGGCCGTTTTTTGCCCGAAGCCGGCACGGGGCTTGCGAACGTCCGGCCATTTCTCCCACGCCAAGGGGGCCAGCCCCGAAAGCTGTGGCCAGCCCTCGGCGCCCACTGCCGCCGCTTCCACGGCACCACAGAGCCTGGGGCTGCGGTGTCACCGGTGCCGCCGAGGCCCCGACGTCCGAGGCCCGCTCGGGGCCGTTTTTTGCCCGAAGCCGGCACGGGGCTTGCGAACGTCCGGCGATTTCTCCCACGCCAAGGGGGCCAGCCCCGAAAGCTGTGGCCGGCCCTCGGCGCCCACTGCCGCCGCTTCCACGGCACCACAGAGCCTGGGGCTGCGGTGTCACCGGTGGCGCCGAGGCCCCGACGTCCGAGGCCCACTCGGGGCCGTTTTTTGCCGAAGCCGGCACGGGGCTTGCGAACGTCCGGCGATTTCTCCCACGCCAAGGGGGCCAGCCCCGAAAGCTGTGGCCGGCCCTCGGCGCCCACTGCCGCCGCTTCCACGGCACCACAGAGCCTGGGGCTGCGGTGTCACCGGTGCCGCCGAGGCCCCGGCGTCCGAGGCCCGCTCGGGGCCGTTTTTTGCCCGAAGCCGGCACGGGGCTTGCGAACGTCCGGCGATTTCTCCCACGCCAAGGGGGCCAGCCCCGAAAGCTGTGGCCGGCCCTCGGCGCCCACTGCCGCCGCTTCCACGGCACCACAGAGCCTGGGGCTGCGGTGTCACCGGTGCCGCCGAGGCCCCGACGTCCGAGGCCCGCTCGGGGCCGTTTTTTGCCCGAAGCCGGCACGGGGCTTGCGAACGTCCGGCGATTTCTCCCACGCCAAGGGGGCCAGCCCCGAAAGCTGTGGCCAGCCCTCGGCGCCCACTGCCGCCGCTTCCACGGCACCACAGAGCCTGGGGCTGCAGTGTCACCGGTGCCGCCGAGGCCCCGACGTCCGAGGCCCGCTCGGGGCCGTTTTTTTGCCCGAAGCCGGCACGGGGCTTGCGAACGTCGGGCGATTTCTCCCACGCCAAGGGGGCCAGCCCCGAAAGCTGTGGCCGGCCCTCGGCGCCCACTGCCGCCGCTTCCACGGCACCACAGAGCCTGGGGCTGCGGTGTCACCGGTGCCCGCCGAGGCCCCGACGTCCGAGGCCCGCTCGGGGCCGTTTTTTGCCCGAAGCCGGCACGGGGCTTGCGAACGTCCGGCGATTTCTCCCACGCCAAGGGGGCCAGCCCCGAAAGCTGTGGCCAGCCCTCGGCGCCCACTGCCGCCGCTTCCACGGCACCACAGAGCCTGGGGCTGCGGTGTCACCGGTGGCCGCCGGCCCCGACGTCCGAGGCCCGCTCGGGGCCGTTTTTTGCCCGAAGCCGGCACGGGGCTTGCGAACGTCCGGCCATTTCTCCCACGCCAAGGGGGCCAGCCCCGAAAGCTGTGGCCAGCCCTCGGCGCCCACTGCTGCCGCTTCCACGGCACCACAGAGCCTGGGGCTGCGGTGTCACCGGTGCCGCCGAGGCCCCCGACGTCCGAGGCCCGCTCGGGGCCGTTTTTTGCCTGAAGCCGGCACGGGGCTTGCGAACGTCGGGCGATTTCTCCCACGCCAAGGGGGCCAGCCCCGAAAGCTGTGGCCGGCCCTCGGCGCCCACTGCCACCGCTTCCACGGCACCACAGAGCCTGGGGCTGCGGTGTCACCGGTGCCGCCGAGGCCCCGACGTCCGAGGCCCGCTCGGGGCCGTTTTTTGCCCGAAGCCGGCACGGGGCTTGCGAACGTCCGGCCATTTCTTCCACGCCAAGGGGGCCAGCCCCGAAAGCTGTGGCCGGCCCTCGGCGCCCACTGCCGCCGCTTCCACGGCACCACAGAGCCTGGGGCTGCAGTGTCACCGGTGCCGCCGAGGCCCCGACGTCCGAGGCCCGCTCGGGGCCGTTTTTTGCCCGAAGCCGGCACGGGGCTTGCGAACGTCGGGCGATTTCTCCCACGCCAAGGGGGCCAGCCCCGAAAGCTGTGGCCGGCCCTCGGCGCCCACTGCCGCCGCTTCCACGGCACCACAGAGCCTGGGGCTGCGGTGTCACCGGTGCCGCCGAGGCCCCGACGTCCGAGGCCCGCTCGGGGCCGTTTTTTGCCCGAAGCCGGCACGGGGCTTGCGAACGTCCGGCCATTTCTCCCACGCCAAGGGGGCCAGCCCCGAAACCTGTGGCCAGCCCTCGGCGCCCACTGCCGCCGCTTCCACGGCACCACAGAGCCTGGGGCTGCGGTGTCACCGGTGCCGCCGAGGCCCCGACGTCCGAGGCCCGCTCGGGGCCGTTTTTTGCCCGAAGCCGGCACGGGGCTTGCGAACGTCCGGCGATTTCTCCCACGCCAAGGGGGCCAGCCCCGAAAGTTGTGGCCAGCCCTCGGCGCCCACTGCCGCCGCTTCCACGGCACCACAGAGCCTGGGGCTGCGGTGTCACCGGTGTCGCCGAGGCCCCGACGTCCGAGGCCCGCTCGGGGCCGTTTTTTGCCCGAAGCCGGCACGGGGCTTGCGAACGTCAGGCGATTTCTCCCACGCCAAAGGGGCCAGCCCCGAAAGCTGTGGCCAGCCCTCGGCGCCCAGTGCCGCCGCTTCCACGGCACCACAGAGCCTGGGGCTGCGGTGTCACCGGTGCCGCCGAGGCCCCGACGTCCGAGGCCCGCTCGGGGCCGTTTTTTGCCCGAAGCCGGCACGGGGCTTGCGAACGTCGGGCGATTTCTCCCACGCCAAGGGGGCCAGCCCCGAAAGCTGTGGCCGGCCCTCGGCGCCCACTGCCGCCGCTTCCACGGCACCACAGAGCCTGGGGCTGCGGTGTCACCGGTGCCGCCGAGGCCGCGACGTCCGAGGCCCGCTCGGGGCCGTTTTTTGCCCGAAGCCGGCACGGGGCTTGCGAACGTCGGGCGATTTCTCCCACGCCAAGGAGCCCTGCCCCGAAAGCTGTGGCCGGCCCTCGGCACCCCACTGCCGCCGCTTCCACGGCACCACAGAGCCTGGGGCTGCGGTGTCACCGGTGCCGCCGAGGCCCCGACGTCCGAGGCCCGCTCGGGGCCGTTTTTTGCCCGAAGCCGGCACGGGTCTTGCGAACGTCCGGCGATTTCTCCCACGCCAAGGGGGCCAGCCCCGAAAGCTGTGGCCGGCCCTCGGCGCCCACTGCCGCCGCTTCCACGGCACCACAGAGCCTGGGGCTGCGGTGTCACCGGTGGCGCCGAGGCCCCGACGTCCGAGGCCCGCTCGGGGCCGTTTTTTGCCCGAAGCCGGCACGGGGCTTGCAAACGTCGGGCGATTTCTCCCACGCCAAGGGGGCCAGCCCCGAAAGCTGTGGCCGGCCCTCGGCACCCACTGCCGCCGCTTCCACGGCACCACAGAGCCTGGGGCTGCGGTGTCACCGGTGCCGCCGAGGCCCCGACGTCCGAGGCCCGCTCGGGGCCGTTTTTTGCCCGAAGCCGGCACGGGGCTTGCGAACGTCGGGCGATTTCTCCCACGCCAAGGGGGCCAGCCCCGAAAGCTGTGGCCGGCCCTCGGCGCCCACTGCCGCCGCTTCCACGGCACCACAGAGCCTGGGGCTGCGGTGTCACCGGTGGCGCCGAGGCCCCGACGTCCGAGGCCCGCTCGGGGCCGTTTTTTGCCCGAAGCCGGCACGGGGCTTGCGAACGTCCGGCGATTTCTCCCACGCCAAGGGGGCCAGCCCCGAAAGCTGTGGCCGGCCCTCGGCGCCCACTGCCGCCGCTTCCACGGCACCACAGAGCCTGGGGCTGCGGTGTCACCGGTGCCGCCGAGGCCCCGGCGTCCGAGGCCCGCTCGGGGCCGTTTTTTGCCCGAAGCCGGCACGGGGCTTGCAAACGTCGGGCGATTTCTCCCACGCCAAGGGGGCCAGCCCCGAAAGCTGTGGCCAGCCCTCGGCGCCCACTGCCGCCGCTTCCACGGCACCACAGAGCCTGGGGCTGCGGTGTCACCGGTGCCGCCGAGGCCGCGACGTCCGAGGCCCGCTCGGGGCCGTTTTTTGCCCGAAGCCGGCACGGGGCTTGCGAACGTCGGGCGATTTCTCCCACGCCAAGGGGGCCAGCCCCGAAAGCTGTGGCCGGCCCTCGGCGCCCACTGCCGCCGCTTCCACGGCACCACAGAGCCTGGGGCTGCGGTGTCACCCGTGCCGCCGAGGCCCCGACGTCCGAGGCCCGCTCGGGGCCGTTTTTTGCCCGAAGCCGGCACGGGGCTTGCGAACGTCCGGCGATTTCTTCCACGCCAAGGGGGCCAGCCCCGAAAGCTGTGGCCAGCCCTCGGCGCCCACTGCCGCCGCTTCCACGGCACCACAGAGCCTGGGGCTGCAGTGTCACCGGTGCCGCCGAGGCCCCGACGTCCGAGGCCCGCTCGGGGCCGTTTTTTGCCCGAAGCCGGCACGGGGCTTGCGAACGTCGGGCGATTTCTCCCACGCCAAGGGGGCCAGCCCCGAAAGCTGTGGCCGGCCCTCGGCGCCCACTGCCGCCGCTTCCACGGCACCACAGAGCCTGGGGCTGCGGTGTCACCGGTGCCGCCGAGGCCCCGACGTCCGAGGCCCGCTCGGGGCCGTTTTTTTGCCCGAAGCCGGCACGGGGCTTGCGAACGTCCGGCGATTTCTCCCACGCCAAGGGGGCCAGCCCCGAAAGCTGTGGCCAGCCCTCGGCGCCCACTGCCGCCGCTTCCACGGCACCACAGAGCCTGGGGCTGCGGTGTCACCGGTGCCGCCGAGGCCCCGACGTCCGAGGCCCGCTCGGGGCCGTTTTTTGCCCGAAGCCGGCACGGGGCTTGCGAACGTCCGGCCATTTCTCCCACGCCAAGGGGGCCAGCCCCGAAAGCTGTGGCCAGCCCTCGGCGCCCACTGCCGCCGCTTCCACGGCACCACAGAGCCTGGGGCTGCGGTGTCACCGGTGTCGCCGAGGCCCCGACGTCCGAGGCCCGCTCGGGGCCGTTTTTTGCCCGAAGCCGGCACGGGGCTTGCGAACGTCAGGCGATTTCTCCCACGCCAAAGGGGCCAGCCCCGAAAGCTGTGGCCAGCCCTCGGCGCCCACTGCCGCCGCTTCCACGGCACCACAGAGCCTGGGGCTGCGGTGTCACCGGTGCCGCCGAGGCCCCGACGTCCGAGGCCTGCTCGGGGCCGTTTTTTGCCCGAAGCCGGCACGGGGCTTGCGAACGTCGGGCGATTTCTCCCACGCCAAGGGGGCCAGCCCCGAAAGCTGTGGCCGGCCCTCGGCGCCCACTGCCGCCGCTTCCACGGCACCACAGAGCCTGGGGCTGCGGTGTCACCGGTGCCGCCGAGGCCCCGACGTCCGAGGCCCGCTCGGGGCCGTTTTTTGCCCGAAGCCGGCACGGGGCTTGCGAACGTCCGGCGATTTCTCCCACGCCAAGGAGCCCTGCCCCGAAAGCTGTGGCCGGCCCTCGGCACCCACTGCCGCCGCTTCCACGGCACCACAGAGCCTGGGGCTGCGGTGTCACCGGTGCCGCCGAGGCCCCGACGTCCGAGGCCCGCTCGGGGCCGTTTTTTTGCCCGAAGCCGGCACGGGGCTTGCGAACGTCAGGCGATTTCTCCCACGCCAAAGGGGCCAGCCCCGAAAGCTGTGGCCAGCCCTCGGCGCCCACTGCCGCCGCTTCCACGGCACCACAGAGCCTGGGGCTGCGGTGTCACCGGTGCCGCCGAGGCCCCGACGTCCGAGGCCCGCTCGGGGCCGTTTTTTGCCCGAAGCCGGCACGGGGCTTGCGAACGTCGGGCGATTTCTCCCACGCCAAGGGGGCCAGCCCCGAAAGCTGTGGCCGGCCCTCGGCGCCCACTGCCGCCGCTTCCACGGCACCACAGAGCCTGGGGCTGCGGTGTCACCGGTGCCGCCGAGGCCGCGACGTCCGAGGCCCGCTCGGGGCCGTTTTTTGCCCGAAGCCGGCACGGGGCTTGCGAACGTCGGGCGATTTCTCCCACGCCAAGGGGGCCAGCCCCGAAAGCTGTGGCCGGCCCTCGGCGCCCACTGCCGCCGCTTCCACGGCACCACAGAGCCTGGGGCTGCGGTGTCACCGGTGCCGCCGAGGCCGCGACGTCCGAGGCCCGCTCGGGGCCGTTTTTTTGCCCGAAGCCGGCACGGGGCTTGCGAACGTCCGGCGATTTCTCCCACGCCAAGGAGCCCTGCCCCGAAAGCTGTGGCCGGCCCTCGGCACCCACTGCCGCCGCTTCCACGGCACCACAGAGCCTGGGGCTGCGGTGTCACCGGTGCCGCCGAGGCCCCGACGTCGGAGGCCCGCTCGGGGCCGTTTTTTGCCCGAAGCCGGCACGGGGCTTGCGAACGTCCGGCGATTTCTCCCACGCCAAGGGGGCCAGCCCCGAAAGCTGTGGCCGGCCCTCGGCGCCCACTGCCGCCGCTTCCACGGCACCACAGAGCCTGGGGCTGCAGTGTCACCGGTGCCGCCGAGGCCCCGACGTCCGAGGCCCGCTCGGGGCCGTTTTTTGCCCGAAGCCGGCACGGGGCTTGCGAACGTCGGGCGATTTCTCCCACGCCAAGGGGGCCAGCCCCGAAAGCTGTGGCCGGCCCTCGGCGCCCACTGCCGCCGCTTCCACGGCACCACAGAGCCTGGGGCTGCGGTGTCACCGGTGCCGCCGAGGCCCCGACGTCCGAGGCCCGCTCGGGGCCGTTTTTTGCCCGAAGCCGGCACGGGGCTTGCGAACGTCCGGCCATTTCTCCCACGCCAAGGGGGCCAGCCCCGAAACCTGTGGCCAGCCCTCGGCGCCCACTGCCGCCGCTTCCACGGCACCACAGAGCCTGGGGCTGCGGTGTCACCGGTGCCGCCGAGGCCCCGACGTCCGAGGCCCGCTCGGGGCCGTTTTTTGCCCGAAGCCGGCACGGGGCTTGCGAACGTCCGGCGATTTCTCCCACGCCAAGGGGGCCAGCCCCGAAAGTTGTGGCCAGCCCTCGGCGCCCACTGCCGCCGCTTCCACGGCACCACAGAGCCTGGGGCTGCGGTGTCACCGGTGTCGCCGAGGCCCCGACGTCCGAGGCCCGCTCGGGGCCGTTTTTTGCCCGAAGCCGGCACGGGGCTTGCGAACGTCAGGCGATTTCTCCCACGCCAAAGGGGCCAGCCCCGAAAGCTGTGGCCAGCCCTCGGCGCCCAGTGCCGCCGCTTCCACGGCACCACAGAGCCTGGGGCTGCGGTGTCACCGGTGCCGCCGAGGCCCCGACGTCCGAGGCCCGCTCGGGGCCGTTTTTTGCCCGAAGCCGGCACGGGGCTTGCGAACGTCGGGCGATTTCTCCCACGCCAAGGGGGCCAGCCCCGAAAGCTGTGGCCGGCCCTCGGCGCCCACTGCCGCCGCTTCCACGGCACCACAGAGCCTGGGGCTGCGGTGTCACCGGTGCCGCCGAGGCCGCGACGTCCGAGGCCCGCTCGGGGCCGTTTTTTTGCCCGAAGCCGGCACGGGGCTTGCGAACGTCGGGCGATTTCTCCCACGCCAAGGAGCCCTGCCCCGAAAGCTGTGGCCGGCCCTCGGCACCCACTGCCGCCGCTTCCACGGCACCACAGAGCCTGGGGCTGCGGTGTCACCGGTGCCGCCGAGGCCCCGACGTCCGAGGCCCGCTCGGGGCCGTTTTTTGCCCGAAGCCGGCACGGGGCTTGCGAACGTCCGGCGATTTCTCCCACGCCAAGGGGGCCAGCCCCGAAAGCTGTGGCCGGCCCTCGGCGCCCACTGCCGCCGCTTCCCACGGCACCACAGAGCCTGGGGCTGCGGTGTCACCGGTGGCGCCGAGGCCCCGACGTCCGAGGCCCGCTCGGGGCCGTTTTTTGCCCGAAGCCGGCACGGGGCTTGCAAACGTCGGGCGATTTCTCCCACGCCAAGGGGGCCAGCCCCGAAAGCTGTGGCCGGCCCTCGGCACCCACTGCCGCCGCTTCCACGGCACCACAGAGCCTGGGGCTGCGGTGTCACCGGTGCCGCCGAGGCCCCGACGTCCGAGGCCCGCTCGGGGCCGTTTTTTGCCCGAAGCCGGCACGGGGCTTGCGAACGTCGGGCGATTTCTCCCACGCCAAGGGGGCCAGCCCCGAAAGCTGTGGCCGGCCCTCGGCGCCCACTGCCGCCGCTTCCACGGCACCACAGAGCCTGGGGCTGCGGTGTCACCGGTGGCGCCGAGGGCCCCGACGTCCGAGGCCCGCTCGGGGCCGTTTTTTGCCCGAAGCCGGCACGGGGCTTGCGAACGTCCGGCGATTTCTCCCACGCCAAGGGGGCCAGCCCCGAAAGCTGTGGCCGGCCCTCGGCGCCCACTGCCGCCGCTTCCACGGCACCACAGAGCCTGGGGCTGCGGTGTCACCGGTGCCGCCGAGGCCCCGGCGTCCGAGGCCCGCTCGGGGCCGTTTTTTTGCCCGAAGCCGGCACGGGGCTTGCAAACGTCGGGCGATTTCTCCCACGCCAAGGGGGCCAGCCCCGAAAGCTGTGGCCAGCCCTCGGCGCCCACTGCCGCCGCTTCCACGGCACCACAGAGCCTGGGGCTGCGGTGTCACCGGTGCCGCCGAGGCCGCGACGTCCGAGGCCCGCTCGGGGCCGTTTTTTGCCCGAAGCCGGCACGGGGCTTGCGAACGTCGGGCGATTTCTCCCACGCCAAGGGGGCCAGCCCCGAAAGCTGTGGCCGGCCCTCGGCGCCCACTGCCGCCGCTTCCACGGCACCACAGAGCCTGGGGCTGCGGTGTCACCCGTGCCGCCGAGGCCCCGACGTCCGAGGCCCGCTCGGGGCCGTTTTTTGCCCGAAGCCGGCACGGGGCTTGCGAACGTCCGGCGATTTCTTCCACGCCAAGGGGGCCAGCCCCGAAAGCTGTGGCCAGCCCTCGGCGCCCACTGCCGCCGCTTCCACGGCACCACAGAGCCTGGGGCTGCAGTGTCACCGGTGCCGCCGAGGCCCCCGACGTCCGAGGCCCGCTCGGGGCCGTTTTTTGCCCGAAGCCGGCACGGGGCTTGCGAACGTCCGGCGATTTCTCCCACGCCAAGGGGGCCAGCCCCGAAAGCTGTGGCCGGCCCTCGGCGCCCACTGCCGCCGCTTCCACGGCACCACAGAGCCTGGGGCTGCGGTGTCACCGGTGCCGCCGAGGCCCCGACGTCGGAGGCCCGCTCGGGGCCGTTTTTTGCCCGAAGCCGGCACGGGGCTTGCGAACGTCCGGCCATTTCTCCCACGCCAAGGGGGCCAGCCCCGAAAGCTGTGGCCAGCCCTCGGCGCCCACTGCCGCCGCTTCCACGGCACCACAGAGCCTGGGGCTGCGGTGTCACCGGTGCCGCCGAGGCCCCGACGTCGGAGGCCCGCTCGGGGCCGTTTTTTGCCCGAAGCCGGCACGGGGCTTGCGAACGTCCGGCGATTTCTCCCACGCCAAGGGGGCCAGCCCCGAAAGCTGTGGCCAGCCCTCGGCGCCCACTGCCGCCGCTTCCACGGCACCACAGAGCCTGGGGCTGCGGTGTCACCGGTGCCGCCGAGGCCGCGACGTCCGAGGCCCGCTCGGGGCCGTTTTTTGCCCGAAGCCGGCACGGGGCTTGCGAACGTCCGGCGATTTCTCCCACGCCAAGGAGCCCTGCCCCGAAAGCTGTGGCCGGCCCTCGGCACCCACTGCCGCCGCTTCCACGGCACCACAGAGCCTGGGGCTGCGGTGTCACCGGTGCCGCCGAGGCCCCGACGTCCGAGGCCCGCTCGGGGCCGTTTTTTGCCCGAAGCCGGCACGGGGCTTGCAAACGTCCGGCGATTTCTCCCACGCCAAGGGGGCCAGCCCCGAAAGCTGTGGCCGGCCCTCGGCGCCCACTGCCGCCGCTTCCACGGCACCACAGAGCCTGGGGCTGCGGTGTCACCGGTGCCGCCGAGGCCCCGACGTCCGAGGCCCGCTCGGGGCCGTTTTTTGCCCGAAGCCGGCACGGGGCTTGCGAACGTCCGGCCATTTCTCCCACGCCAAGGGGGCCAGCCCCGAAAGCTGTGGCCAGCCCTCGGCGCCCACTGCCGCCGCTTCCACGGCACCACAGAGCCTGGGGCTGCGGTGTCACCGGTGCCGCCGAGGCCCCGACGTCCGAGGCCCGCTCGGGGCCGTTTTTTGCCCGAAGCCGGCACGGGGCTTGCGAACGTCCGGCGATTTCTCCCACGCCAAGGGGGCCAGCCCCGAAAGCTGTGGCCGGCCCTCGGCGCCCACTGCCGCCGCTTCCACGGCACCACAGAGCCTGGGGCTGCGGTGTCACCGGTGGCGCCGAGGCCCCGACGTCCGAGGCCCACTCGGGGCCGTTTTTTTGCCCGAAGCCGGCACGGGGCTTGCGAACGTCCGGCGATTTCTCCCACGCCAAGGGGGCCAGCCCCGAAAGCTGTGGCCGGCCCTCGGCGCCCACTGCCGCCGCTTCCACGGCACCACAGAGCCTGGGGCTGCGGTGTCACCGGTGCCGCCGAGGCCCCGGCGTCCGAGGGCCCGCTCGGGGCCGTTTTTTGCCCGAAGCCGGCACGGGCTTGCGAACGTCCGGCGATTTCTCCCACGCCAAGGGGGCCAGCCCCGAAAGCTGTGGCCGGCCCTCGGCGCCCACTGCCGCCGCTTCCACGGCACCACAGAGCCTGGGGCTGCGGTGTCACCGGTGCCGCCGAGGCCCCGACGTCCGAGGCCCGCTCGGGGCCGTTTTTTGCCCGAAGCCGGCACGGGGCTTGCGAACGTCCGGCGATTTCTCCCACGCCAAGGGGGCCAGCCCCGAAAGCTGTGGCCAGCCCTCGGCGCCCACTGCCGCCGCTTCCACGGCACCACAGAGCCTGGGGGCTGCAGTGTCACCGGTGCCGCCGAGGCCCCCGACGTCCGAGGCCCGCTCGGGGGCCGTTTTTTGCCCGAAGCCGGCACGGGGCTTGCGAACGTCGGGCGATTTCTCCCACGCCAAGGGGGCCAGCCCCGAAAGCTGTGGCCGGCCCTCGGCGCCCACTGCCGCCGCTTCCACGGCACCACAGAGCCTGGGGCTGCGGTGTCACCGGTGCCGCCGAGGCCCCGACGTCCGAGGCCCGCTCGGGGCCGTTTTTTGCCCGAAGCCGGCACGGGGCTTGCGAACGTCCGGCGATTTCTCCCACGCCAAGGGGGGCCAGCCCCGAAAGCTGTGGCCAGCCCTCGGCGCCCACTGCCGCCGCTTCCACGGCACCACAGAGCCTGGGGCTGCGGTGTCACCGGTGCCGCCGAGGCCCCGACGTCCGAGGCCCGCTCGGGGCCGTTTTTTGCCCGAAGCCGGCACGGGGCTTGCGAACGTCCGGCCATTTCTCCCACGCCAAGGGGGCCAGCCCCGAAAGCTGTGGCCAGCCCTCGGCGCCCACTGCCGCCGCTTCCACGGCACCACAGAGCCTGGGGCTAGCGGTGTCACCGGTGTCGCCGAGGCCCCGACGTCCGAGGCCCGCTCGGGGCCGTTTTTTTGCCCGAAGCCGGCACGGGGCTTGCGAACGTCAGGCGATTTCTCCCACGCCAAAGGGGCCAGCCCCGAAAGCTGTGGCCAGCCCTCGGCGCCCACTGCCGCCGCTTCCACGGCACCACAGAGCCTGGGGCTGCGGTGTCACCGGTGCCGCCGAGGCCCCGACGTCCGAGGCCTGCTCGGGGCCGTTTTTTTGCCCGAAGCCGGCACGGGGCTTGCGAACGTCGGGCGATTTCTCCCACGCCAAGGGGGCCAGCCCCGAAAGCTGTGGCCGGCCCTCGGCGCGCCACTGCCGCCGCTTCCACGGCACCACAGAGCCTGGGGCTGCGGTGTCACCGGTGCCGCCGAGGCCCCGACGTCCGAGGCCCGCTCGGGGCCGTTTTTTGCCCGAAGCCGGCACGGGGCTTGCGAACGTCCGGCGATTTCTCCCACGCCAAGGAGCCCTGCCCCGAAAGCTGTGGCCGGCCCTCGGCACCCACTGCCGCCGCTTCCACGGCACCACAGAGCCTGGGCTGCGGTGTCACCGGTGCCGCCGAGGCCCCGACGTCCGAGGCCCGCTCGGGGCCGTTTTTTGCCCGAAGCCGGCACGGGGCTTGCGAACGTCAGGCGATTTCTCCCACGCCAAAGGGGCCAGCCCCGAAAGCTGTGGCCAGCCCTCGGCGCCCACTGCCGCCGCTTCCACGGCACCACAGAGCCTGGGGCTGCGGTGTCACCGGTGCCGCCGAGGCCCCGACGTCCGAGGCCCGCTCGGGGCCGTTTTTTGCCCGAAGCCGGCACGGGGCTTGCGAACGTCGGGCGATTTCTCCCACGCCAAGGGGGCCAGCCCCGAAAGCTGTGGCCGGCCCTCGGCGCCCACTGCCGCCGCTTCCACGGCACCACAGAGCCTGGGGCTGCGGTGTCACCGGTGCCGCCGAGGGCCGCGACGTCCGAGGCCCGCTCGGGGCCGTTTTTTTGCCCGAAGCCGGCACGGGGCTTGCGAACGTCGGGCGATTTCTCCCACGCCAAGGGGGCCAGCCCCGAAAGCTGTGGCCGGCCCTCGGCGCCCACTGCCGCCGCTTCCACGGCACCACAGAGCCTGGGGCTGCGGTGTCACTGGTGCCGCCGAGGCCGCGACGTCCGAGGCCCGCTCGGGGCCGTTTTTTTGCCCGAAGCCGGCACGGGGCTTGCGAACGTCCGGCGATTTCTCCCACGCCAAGGAGCCCTGCCCCGAAAGCTGTGGCCGGCCCTCGGCACCCACTGCCGCCGCTTCCACGGCACCACAGAGCCTGGGGCTGCGGTGTCACCGGTGCCGCCGAGGCCCCGACGTCCGAGGCCCGCTCGGGGCCCGTTTTTTGCCCGAAGCCGGCACGGGGCTTGTGAACGTCCGGCGATTTCTCCCACGCCAAGGGGGCCAGCCCCGAAAGCTGTGGCCGGCCCTCGGCGCCCACTGCCGCCGCTTCCACGGCACCACAGAGCCTGGGGCTGCGGTGTCACCGGTGCCCGCCGAGGCCCCGACGTCCGAGGCCCGCTCGGGGCCGTTTTTTGCCCGAAGCCGGCACGGGGCTTGCGAACGTCCGGCAATTTCTTCCACGCCAAGGGGGCCAGCCCCGAAAGCTGTGGCCAGCCCTCGGCGCCCACTGCCGCCGCTTCCACGGCACCACAGAGCCTGGGGCTGCAGTGTCACCGGTGCCGCCGAGGCCCCGACGTCCGAGGCCCGCTCGGGGCCGTTTTTTGCCCGAAGCCGGCACGGGGCTTGCGAACGTCGGGCGATTTCTCCCACGCCAAGGGGGCCAGCCCCGAAAGCTGTGGCCGGCCCTCGGCGCCCACTGCCGCCGCTTCCACGGCACCACAGAGCCTGGGGCTGCGGTGTCACCGGTGCCGCCGAGGCCCCGACGTCCGAGGCCCGCTCGGGGCCGTTTTTTGCCCGAAGCCGGCACGGGGCTTGCGAACGTCCGGCCATTTCTCCCACGCCAAGGGGGCCAGCCCCGAAAGCTGTGGCCAGCCCTCGGCGCCCACTGCCGCCGCTTCCACGGCACCACAGAGCCTGGGGCTGCGGTGTCACCGGTGCCGCCGAGGCCCCGACGTCCGAGGCCCGCTCGGGGCCGTTTTTTGCCCGAAGCCGGCACGGGGCTTGCGAACGTCCGGCCATTTCTCCCACGCCAAGGGGGCCAGCCCCGAAAGCTGTGGCCGGCCCTCGGCACCCACTGCCGCCGCTTCCACGGCACCACAGAGCCTGGGGCTGCGGTGTCACCCGTGCCGCAGAGGCCCCGACGTCCGAGGCCCGCTCGGGGCCGTTTTTTGCCCGAAGCCGGCACGGGGCTTGCGAACGTCGGGCGATTTCTCCCACGCCAAGGGGGCCAGCCCCGAAAGCTGTGGCCGGCCCTCGGCGCCCACTGCCGCCGCTTCCACGGCACCACAGAGCCTGGGGCTGCGGTGTCACCGGTGCCGCCGAGGCCCCGACGTCCGAGGCCTGCTCGGGGCCGTTTTTTGCCCGAAGCCGGCACGGGGCTTGCGAACGTCCGGCGATTTCTCCCACGCCAAGGGGGCCAGCCCCGAAAGCTGTGGCCGGCCCTCGGCACCCACTGCCGCCGCTTCCACGGCACCACAGAGCCTGGGGCTGCGGTGTCACCGATGCCGCCGAGGCCCCGACGTCCGAGGCCCGCTCGGGGCCGTTTTTTGCCCGAAGCCGGCACGGGGCTTGCGAACGTCGGGCGATTTCTCCCACGCCAAGGGGGCCAGCCCCGAAAGCTGTGGCCGGCCCTCGGCGCCCACTGCCGCCGCTTCCACGGCACCACAGAGCCTGGGGCTGCGGTGTCACCGGTGCCGCCGAGGCCCCGACGTCCGAGGCCCGCTCGGGGCCTTTTTTTGCCCGAAGCCGGCACGGGGCTTGCGAACGTCCGGCCATTTCTCCCACGCCAAGGGGGCCAGCCCCGAAAGCTGTGGCCAGCCCTCGGCGCCCACTGCTGCCGCTTCCACGGCACCACAGAGCCTGGGGCTGCGGTGTCACCGGTGCCGCCGAGGCCCCGACGTCCGAGGCCCGCTCGGGGCCGTTTTTTGCCTGAAGCCGGCACGGGGCTTGCGAACGTCCGGCGATTTCTCCCATGCCAAGGGGGCCAGCCCCGAAAGCTGTGGCCAGCCCTCGGCGCCCACTGCCACCGCTTCCACGGCACCACAGAGCCTGGGGCTGCGGTGTCACCGGTGCCGCCGAGGCCGCGACGTCCGAGGCCCGCTCGGGGCCGTTTTTTGCCCGAAGCCGGCACGGGGCTTGCGAACGTCCGGCGATTTCTCCCACGCCAAAGGGGCCAGCCCCGAAAGCTGGGGCCAGCCCTCGGCGCCCACTGCCGCCGCTTCCACGGCACCACAGAGCCTGGGGCTGCGGTGTCACCGGTGCCGCCGAGGCCCCGACGTCCGAGGCCCGCTCGGGGCCGTTTTTTGCCCGAAGCCGGCACGGGGCTTGCGAACGTCCGGCGATTTCTCCCACGCCAAGGAGCCCTGCCCCGAAAGCTGTGGCCGGCCCTCGGCACCCACTGCCGCCGCTTCCACGGCACCACAGAGCCTGGGGCTGCGGTGTCACCGGTGCCGCCGAGGCCCCGACGTCCGAGGCCCGCTCGGGGCCGTTTTTTGCCCGAAGCCGGCACGGGGCTTGCAAACGTCGGGCGATTTCTCCCACGCCAAGGGGGCCAGCCCCGAAAGCTGTGGCCGGCCCTCGGCACCCACTGCCGCCGCTTCCACGGCACCACAGAGCCTGGGGCTGCGGTGTCACCGGTGCCGCCGAGGCCCCGACGTCCGAGGCCCACTCGGGGCCGTTTTTTGCCCGAAGCCGGCACGGGGCTTGCGAACGTCCGGCGATTTCTCCCACGCCAAGGGGGCCAGCCCCGAAAGCTGTGGCCGGCCCTCGGCGCCCACTGCCGCCGCTTCCACGGCACCACAGAGCCTGGGGCTGCGGGCTCACCTGTGCCGCCGAGGCCCCGACGTCCGAGGCCCGCTCGGGGCCGTTTTTTGCCCGAAGCCGGCACGGGGCTTGCGAACGTCGGGCGATTTCTCCCACGCCAAGGGGGCCAGCCCCGAAAGCTGTGGCCGGCCCTCGGCGCCCACTGCCGCCGCTTCCACGGCACCACAGAGCCTGGGGCTGCGGTGTCACCGGTGCCGCCGAGGCCGCGACGTCCGAGGCCCGCTCGGGGCCGTTTTTTGCCCGAAGCCGGCACGGGGCTTGCGAACGTCCGGCCATTTCTCCCACGCCAAACGGGCCAGCCCCGAAAGCTGTGGCCAGCCCTCGGCGCCCACTGCCGCCGCTTCCACGGCACCACAGAGCCTGGGGCTGCGGTGTCACCGGTGCCGCCGAGGCCCCGACGTCCGAGGCCCGCTCGGGGCCGTTTTTTGCCCGAAGCCGGCACGGGGCTTGCGAACGTCCGGCGATTTCTCCCACGCCAAGGGGGCCAGCCCCGAAAGCTGTGGCCAGCCCTCGGCGCCCACTGCCGCCGCTTCCACGGCACCACAGAGCCTGGGGCTTCGGTGTCACCGGTGTCGCCGAGGCCCCGACGTCCGAGGCCCGCTCGGGGCCGTTTTTTGCCCGAAGCCGGCACGGGGCTTGCGAACGTCCGGCGATTTCTCCCACGCCAAGGAGCCCTGCCCCGAAAGCTGTGGCCGGCCCTCGGCACCCACTGCCGCCGCTTCCACGGCACCACAGAGCCTGGGGCTGCGGTGTCACCGGTGGCGCCGAGGCCCCCGACGTCCGAGGCCCGCTCGGGGCCGTTTTTTGCCCGAAGCCGGCACGGGGCTTGCAAACGTCGGGCGATTTCTCCCACGCCAAGGGGGCCAGCCCCGAAAGCTGTGGCCGGCCCTCGGCACCCACTGCCGCCGCTTCCACGGCACCACAGAGCCTGGGGCTGCGGTGTCACCGGTGCCGCCGAGGCCCCGACGTCCGAGGCCCGCTCGGGGCCGTTTTTTGCCCGAAGCCGGCACGGGGCTTGCGAACGTCGGGCGATTTCTCCCACGCCAAGGGGGCCAGCCCCGAAAGCTGTGGCCGGCCCTCGGCGCCCACTGCCGCCGCTTCCACGGCACCACAGAGCCTGGGGCTGCGGTGTCACCGGTGGCGCCGAGGCCCCGACGTCCGAGGCCCGCTCGGGGCCGTTTTTTGCCCGAAGCCGGCACGGGGCTTGCGAACGTCCGGCGATTTCTCCCACGCCAAGGGGGCCAGCCCCGAAAGCTGTGGCCGGCCCTCGGCGCCCACTGCCGCCGCTTCCACGGCACCACAGAGCCTGGGGCTGCGGTGTCACCGGTGCCGCCGAGGCCCCGGCGTCCGAGGCCCGCTCGGGGCCGTTTTTTGCCCGAAGCCGGCACGGGGCTTGCAAACGTCGGGCGATTTCTCCCACGCCAAGGGGGCCAGCCCCGAAAGCTGTGGCCAGCCCTCGGCGCCCACTGCCGCCGCTTCCACGGCACCACAGAGCCTGGGGCTGCGGTGTCACCGGTGCCGCCGAGGCCGCGACGTCCGAGGCCCGCTCGGGGCCGTTTTTTGCCCGAAGCCGGCACGGGGCTTGCGAACGTCGGGCGATTTCTCCCACGCCAAGGGGGCCAGCCCCGAAAGCTGTGGCCGGCCCTCGGCGCCCACTGCCGCCGCTTCCACGGCACCACAGAGCCTGGGGCTGCGGTGTCACCGGTGCCGCCGAGGCCCCGACGTCCGAGGCCCGCTCGGGGCCGTTTTTTGCCCGAAGCCGGCACGGGGCTTGCGAACGTCCGGCGATTTCTTCCACGCCAAGGGGGGCCAGCCCCGAAAGCTGTGGCCAGCCCTCGGCGCCCACTGCCGCCGCTTCCACGGCACCACAGAGCCTGGGGCTGCAGTGTCACCGGTGCCGCCGAGGCCCCGACGTCCGAGGCCCGCTCGGGGCCGTTTTTTGCCCGAAGCCGGCACGGGGCTTGCGAACGTCCGGCGATTTCTCCCACGCCAAGGGGGCCAGCCCCGAAAGCTGTGGCCGGCCCTCGGCGCCCACTGCCGCCGCTTCCACGGCACCACAGAGCCTGGGGCTGCGGTGTCACCGGTGCCGCCGAGGCCCCGACGTCGGAGGCCCGCTCGGGGCCGTTTTTTGCCCGAAGCCGGCACGGGGCTTGCGAACGTCCGGCCATTTCTCCCACGCCAAGGGGGCCAGCCCCGAAAGCTGTGGCCAGCCCTCGGCGCCCACTGCCGCCGCTTCCACGGCACCACAGAGCCTGGGGCTGCGGTGTCACCGGTGCCGCCGAGGCCCCGACGTCGGAGGCCCGCTCGGGGCCGTTTTTTGCCCGAAGCCGGCACGGGGCTTGCGAACGTCCGGCGATTTCTCCCACGCCAAGGGGGCCAGCCCCGAAAGCTGTGGCCAGCCCTCGGCGCCCACTGCCGCCGCTTCCACGGCACCACAGAGCCTGGGGCTGCGGTGTCACCGGTGCCGCCGAGGCCGCGACGTCCGAGGCCCGCTCGGGGCCGTTTTTTGCCCGAAGCCGGCACGGGGCTTGCGAACGTCCGGCGATTTCTCCCACGCCAAGGAGCCCTGCCCCGAAAGCTGTGGCCGGCCCTCGGCACCCACTGCCGCCGCTTCCACGGCACCACAGAGCCTGGGGCTGCGGTGTCACCGGTGCCGCCGAGGCCCCGACGTCCGAGGCCCGCTCGGGGCCGTTTTTTGCCCGAAGCCGGCACGGGGCTTGCGAACGTCCGGCGATTTCTCCCACGCCAAGGGGGCCAGCCCCGAAAGCTGTGGCCGGCCCTCGGCGCCCACTGCCGCCGCTTCCACGGCACCACAGAGCCTGGGGCTGCGGTGTCACCGGTGCCGCCGAGGCCCCGACGTCCGAGGCCCGCTCGGGGCCGTTTTTTGCCCGAAGCCGGCACGGGGCTTGCGAACGTCCGGCCATTTCTCCCACGCCAAGGGGGCCAGCCCCGAAAGCTGTGGCCGGCCCTCGGCGCCCACTGCCGCCGCTTCCACGGCACCACAGAGCCTGGGGCTGCGGTGTCACCGGTGCCGCCGAGGCCCCGACGTCCGAGGCCCGCTCGGGGCCGTTTTTTGCCCGAAGCCGGCACGGGGCTTGCGAACGTCCGGCGATTTCTCCCACGCCAAGGGGGCCAGCCCCGAAAGCTGTGGCCGGCCCTCGGCGCCCACTGCCGCCGCTTCCACGGCACCACAGAGCCTGGGGCTGCGGTGTCACCGGTGGCGCCGAGGCCCCGACGTCCGAGGCCCACTCGGGGCCGTTTTTTGCCCGAAGCCGGCACGGGGCTTGCGAACGTCCGGCGATTTCTCCCACGCCAAGGGGGCCAGCCCCGAAAGCTGTGGCCGGCCCTCGGCGCCCACTGCCGCCGCTTCCACGGCACCACAGAGCCTGGGGCTGCGGTGTCACCGGTGCCGCCGAGGCCCCGGCGTCCGAGGCCCGCTCGGGGCCGTTTTTTGCCCGAAGCCGGCACGGGGCTTGCGAACGTCCGGCGATTTCTCCCACGCCAAGGGGGCCAGCCCCGAAAGCTGTGGCCGGCCCTCGGCGCCCACTGCCGCCGCTTCCACGGCACCACAGAGCCTGGGGCTGCGGTGTCACCGGTGCCGCCGAGGCCCCGACGTCGGAGGCCCGCTCGGGGCCGTTTTTTGCCCGAAGCCGGCACGGGGCTTGCGAACGTCCGGCGATTTCTCCCACGCCAAGGGGGCCAGCCCCGAAAGCTGTGGCCAGCCCTCGGCGCCCACTGCCGCCGCTTCCACGGCACCACAGAGCCTGGGGCTGCGGTGTCACCGGTGTCGCCGAGGCCCCGACGTCCGAGGCCCGCTCGGGGCCGTTTTTTGCCCGAAGCCGGCACGGGGCTTGCGAACGTCAGGCGATTTCTCCCACGCCAAAGGGGCCAGCCCCGAAAGCTGTGGCCAGCCCTCGGCGCCCACTGCCGCCGCTTCCACGGCACCACAGAGCCTGGGGCTGCGGGTGTCACCGGTGCCGCCGAGGCCCCGACGTCCGAGGCCTGCTCGGGGCCGTTTTTTGCCCGAAGCCGGCACGGGGCTTGCGAACGTCGGGCGATTTCTCCCACGCCAAGGGGGCCAGCCCCGAAAGCTGTGGCCGGCCCTCGGCGCCCACTGCCGCCGCTTCCACGGCACCACAGAGCCTGGGGCTGCGGTGTCACCGGTGCCGCCGAGGCCCCGACGTCCGAGGCCCGCTCGGGGCCGTTTTTTGCCCGAAGCCGGCACGGGGCTTGCGAACGTCCGGCGATTTCTCCCACGCCAAGGAGCCCTGCCCCGAAAGCTGTGGCCGGCCCTCGGCACCCACTGCCGCCGCTTCCACGGCACCACAGAGCCTGGGGCTGCGGTGTCACCGGTGCCGCCGAGGCCCCGACGTCCGAGGCCCGCTCGGGGCCGTTTTTTGCCCGAAGCCGGCACGGGGCTTGCGAACGTCAGGCGATTTCTCCCACGCCAAAGGGGCCAGCCCCGAAAGCTGTGGCCAGCCCTCGGCGCCCACTGCCGCCGCTTCCACGGCACCACAGAGCCTGGGGCTGCGGTGTCACCGGTGCCGCCGAGGCCCCGACGTCCGAGGCCCGCTCGGGGCCGTTTTTTTGCCCGAAGCCGGCACGGGGCTTGCGAACGTCGGGCGATTTCTCCCACGCCAAGGGGGCCAGCCCCGAAAGCTGTGGCCGGCCCTCGGCGCCCACTGCCGCCGCTTCCACGGCACCACAGAGCCTGGGGCTGCGGTGTCACCGGTGCCGCCGAGGCCGCGACGTCCGAGGCCCGCTCGGGGCCGTTTTTTGCCCGAAGCCGGCACGGGGCTTGCGAACGTCGGGCGATTTCTCCCACGCCAAGGGGGCCAGCCCCGAAAGCTGTGGCCGGCCCTCGGCGCCCACTGCCGCCGCTTCCACGGCACCACAGAGCCTGGGGCTGCGGTGTCACCGGTGCCGCCGAGGCCGCGACGTCCGAGGCCCGCTCGGGGCCGTTTTTTGCCCGAAGCCGGCACGGGGCTTGCGAACGTCCGGCGATTTCTCCCACGCCAAGGAGCCCTGCCCCGAAAGCTGTGGCCGGCCCTCGGCACCCACTGCCGCCGCTTCCACGGCACCACAGAGCCTGGGGCTGCGGTGTCACCGGTGCCGCCGAGGCCCCGACGTCCGAGGCCCGCTCGGGGCCGTTTTTTGCCCGAAGCCGGCACGGGGCTTGCGAACGTCCGGCGATTTCTCCCACGCCAAGGGGGCCAGCCCCGAAAGCTGTGGCCGGCCCTCGGCGCCCACTGCCGCCGCTTCCACGGCACCACAGAGCCTGGGGCTGCGGTGTCACCGGTGCCGCCGAGGCCCCGACGTCCGAGGCCCGCTCGGGGCCGTTTTTTGCCCGAAGCCGGCACGGGGCTTGCGAACGTCCGGCAATTTCTTCCACGCCAAGGGGGCCAGCCCCGAAAGCTGTGGCCAGCCCTCGGCGCCCACTGCCGCCGCTTCCACGGCACCACAGAGCCTGGGGCTGCAGTGTCACCGGTGCCGCCGAGGCCCCGACGTCCGAGGCCCGCTCGGGGCCGTTTTTTGCCCGAAGCCGGCACGGGGCTTGCGAACGTCGGGCGATTTCTCCCACGCCAAGGGGGCCAGCCCCGAAAGCTGTGGCCGGCCCTCGGCGCCCACTGCCGCCGCTTCCACGGCACCACAGAGCCTGGGGCTGCGGTGTCACCGGTGCCGCCGAGGCCCCGACGTCCGAGGCCCGCTCGGGGCCGTTTTTTGCCCGAAGCCGGCACGGGGCTTGCGAACGTCCGGCCATTTCTCCCACGCCAAGGGGGCCAGCCCCGAAAGCTGTGGCCAGCCCTCGGCGCCCACTGCCGCCGCTTCCACGGCACCACAGAGCCTGGGGCTGCGGTGTCACCGGTGCCGCCGAGGCCCCGACGTCCGAGGCCCGCTCGGGGCCGTTTTTTGCCCGAAGCCGGCACGGGGCTTGCGAACGTCCGGCCATTTCTCCCACGCCAAGGGGGCCAGCCCCGAAAGCTGTGGCCGGCCCTCGGCACCCACTGCCGCCGCTTCCACGGCACCACAGAGCCTGGGGCTGCGGTGTCACCCGTGCCGCAGAGGCCCCGACGTCCGAGGCCCGCTCGGGGCCGTTTTTTGCCCGAAGCCGGCACGGGGCTTGCGAACGTCGGGCGATTTCTCCCACGCCAAGGGGGCCAGCCCCGAAAGCTGTGGCCGGCCCTCGGCGCCCACTGCCGCCGCTTCCACGGCACCACAGAGCCTGGGGCTGCGGTGTCACCGGTGCCGCCGAGGCCCCGACGTCCGAGGCCTGCTCGGGGCCGTTTTTTGCCCGAAGCCGGCACGGGGCTTGCGAACGTCCGGCGATTTCTCCCACGCCAAGGGGGCCAGCCCCGAAAGCTGTGGCCGGCCCTCGGCACCCACTGCCGCCGCTTCCACGGCACCACAGAGCCTGGGGCTGCGGTGTCACCGATGCCGCCGAGGCCCCGACGTCCGAGGCCCGCTCGGGGCCGTTTTTTGCCCGAAGCCGGCACGGGGCTTGCGAACGTCGGGCGATTTCTCCCACGCCAAGGGGGCCAGCCCCGAAAGCTGTGGCCGGCCCTCGGCGCCCACTGCCGCCGCTTCCACGGCACCACAGAGCCTGGGGCTGCGGTGTCACCGGTGCCGCCGAGGCCCCGACGTCCGAGGCCCGCTCGGGGCCTTTTTTTGCCCGAAGCCGGCACGGGGCTTGCGAACGTCCGGCCATTTCTCCCACGCCAAGGGGGCCAGCCCCGAAAGCTGTGGCCAGCCCTCGGCGCCCACTGCTGCCGCTTCCACGGCACCACAGAGCCTGGGGCTGCGGTGTCACCGGTGCCGCCGAGGCCCCGACGTCCGAGGCCCGCTCGGGGCCCTTTTTTGCCTGAAGCCGGCACGGGGCTTGCGAACGTCCGGCGATTTCTCCCATGCCAAGGGGGCCAGCCCCGAAAGCTGTGGCCAGCCCTCGGCGCCCACTGCCACCGCTTCCACGGCACCACAGAGCCTGGGGCTGCGGTGTCACCGGTGCCGCCGAGGCCGCGACGTCCGAGGCCCGCTCGGGGCCGTTTTTTGCCCGAAGCCGGCACGGGGCTTGCGAACGTCCGGCGATTTCTCCCACGCCAAAGGGGCCAGCCCCGAAAGCTGGGGCCAGCCCTCGGCGCCCACTGCCGCCGCTTCCACGGCACCACAGAGCCTGGGGCTGCGGTGTCACCGGTGCCGCCGAGGCCCCGACGTCCGAGGCCCGCTCGGGGCCGTTTTTTGCCCGAAGCCGGCACGGGGCTTGCGAACGTCCGGCGATTTCTCCCACGCCAAGGAGCCCTGCCCCGAAAGCTGTGGCCGGCCCTCGGCACCCACTGCCGCCGCTTCCACGGCACCACAGAGCCTGGGGCTGCGGTGTCACCGGTGCCGCCGAGGCCCCGACGTCCGAGGCCCGCTCGGGGCCGTTTTTTGCCCGAAGCCGGCACGGGGCTTGCAAACGTCGGGCGATTTCTCCCACGCCAAGGGGGCCAGCCCCGAAAGCTGTGGCCGGCCCTCGGCACCCACTGCCGCCGCTTCCACGGCACCACAGAGCCTGGGGCTGCGGTGTCACCGGTGCCGCCGAGGCCCCGACGTCCGAGGCCCACTCGGGGCCGTTTTTTGCCCGAAGCCGGCACGGGGCTTGCGAACGTCCGGCGATTTCTCCCACGCCAAGGGGGCCAGCCCCGAAAGCTGTGGCCGGCCCTCGGCGCCCACTGCCGCCGCTTCCACGGCACCACAGAGCCTGGGGCTGCGGGCTCACCTGTGCCGCCGAGGCCCCGACGTCCGAGGCCCGCTCGGGGCCGTTTTTTGCCCGAAGCCGGCACGGGGCTTGCGAACGTCGGGCGATTTCTCCCACGCCAAGGGGGCCAGCCCCGAAAGCTGTGGCCGGCCCTCGGCGCCCACTGCCGCCGCTTCCACGGCACCACAGAGCCTGGGGCTGCGGTGTCACCGGTGCCGCCGAGGCCGCGACGTCCGAGGCCCGCTCGGGGCCGTTTTTTGCCCGAAGCCGGCACGGGGCTTGCGAACGTCCGGCCATTTCTCCCACGCCAAACGGGCCAGCCCCGAAAGCTGTGGCCAGCCCTCGGCGCCCACTGCCGCCGCTTCCACGGCACCACAGAGCCTGGGGCTGCGGTGTCACCGGTGCCGCCGAGGCCCCGACGTCCGAGGCCCGCTCGGGGCCGTTTTTTGCCCGAAGCCGGCACGGGGCTTGCGAACGTCCGGCCATTTCTCCCACGCCAAGGGGGCCAGCCCCGAAAGCTGTGGCCGGCCCTCGGCACCCACTGCCGCCGCTTCCACGGCACCACAGAGCCTGGGGCTGCGGTGTCACCCGTGCCGCAGAGGCCCCGACGTCCGAGGCCCGCTCGGGGCCGTTTTTTGCCCGAAGCCGGCACGGGGCTTGCGAACGTCGGGCGATTTCTCCCACGCCAAGGGGGCCAGCCCCGAAAGCTGTGGCCAGCCCTCGGCGCCCACTGCCGCCGCTTCCACGGCACCACAGAGCCTGGGGCTTCGGTGTCACCGGTGTCGCCGAGGCCCCGACGTCCGAGGCCCGCTCGGGGCCGTTTTTTGCCCGAAGCCGGCACGGGGCTTGCGAACGTCCGGCGATTTCTCCCACGCCAAGGAGCCCTGCCCCGAAAGCTGTGGCCGGCCCTCGGCACCCACTGCCGCCGCTTCCACGGCACCACAGAGCCTGGGGCTGCGGTGTCACCGGTGGCGCCGAGGCCCCGACGTCCGAGGCCCGCTCGGGGCCGTTTTTTGCCCGAAGCCGGCACGGGGCTTGCAAACGTCGGGCGATTTCTCCCACGCCAAGGGGGCCAGCCCCGAAAGCTGTGGCCGGCCCTCGGCACCCTCTGCCGCCGCTTCCACGGCACCACAGAGCCTGGGGCTGCGGTGTCACCGGTGCCGCCGAGGCCCCGACGTCCGAGGCCCGCTCGGGGCCGTTTTTTGCCCGAAGCCGGCACGGGGCTTGCGAACGTCGGGCGATTTCTCCCACGCCAAGGGGGCCAGCCCCGAAAGCTGTGGCCGGCCCTCGGCGCCCACTGCCGCCGCTTCCACGGCACCACAGAGCCTGGGGCTGCGGTGTCACCGGTGGCGCCGAGGCCCCGACGTCCGAGGCCCGCTCGGGGCCGTTTTTTGCCCGAAGCCGGCACGGGGCTTGCGAACGTCCGGCGATTTCTCCCACGCCAAGGGGGCCAGCCCCGAAAGCTGTGGCCGGCCCTCGGCGCCCACTGCCGCCGCTTCCACGGCACCACAGAGCCTGGGGCTGCGGTGTCACCGGTGCCGCCGAGGCCCCGGCGTCCGAGGCCCGCTCGGGGCCGTTTTTTGCCCGAAGCCGGCACGGGGCTTGCAAACGTCGGGCGATTTCTCCCACGCCAAGGGGGCCAGCCCCGAAAGCTGTGGCCAGCCCTCGGCGCCCACTGCCGCCGCTTCCACGGCACCACAGAGCCTGGGGCTGCGGTGTCACCCGGTGCCGCCGAGGCCGCGACGTCCGAGGCCCGCTCGGGGCCGTTTTTTGCCCGAAGCCGGCACGGGGCTTGCGAACGTCGGGCGATTTCTCCCACGCCAAGGGGGCCAGCCCCGAAAGCTGTGGCCGGCCCTCGGCGCCCACTGCCGCCGCTTCCACGGCACCACAGAGCCTGGGGCTGCGGTGTCACCGGTGCCGCCGAGGCCCCGACGTCCGAGGCCCGCTCGGGGCCGTTTTTTGCCCGAAGCCGGCACGGGGCTTGCGAACGTCCGGCGATTTCTTCCACGCCAAGGGGGCCAGCCCCGAAAGCTGTGGCCAGCCCTCGGCGCCCACTGCCGCCGCTTCCACGGCACCACAGAGCCTGGGGCTGCGGTGTCACCGGTGCCCGCCGAGGGCCCCGACGTCCGAGGCCCGCTCGGGGCCGTTTTTTGCCCGAAGCCGGCACGGGGCTTGCGAACGTCCGGCGATTTCTCCCACGCCAAGGGGGCCAGCCCCGAAAGCTGTGGCCGGCCCTCGGCGCCCACTGCCGCCGCTTCCACGGCACCACAGAGCCTGGGGCTGCGGTGTCACCGGTGCCGCCGAGGCCCCGACGTCGGAGGCCCGCTCGGGGCCGTTTTTTGCCCGAAGCCGGCACGGGGCTTGCGAACGTCCGGCCATTTCTCCCACGCCAAGGGGGGCCAGCCCCGAAAGCTGTGGCCAGCCCTCGGCGCCCACTGCCGCCGCTTCCACGGCACCACAGAGCCTGGGGCTGCGGTGTCACCGGTGCCGCCGAGGCCCCGACGTCGGAGGCCCGCTCGGGGCCGTTTTTTGCCCGAAGCCGGCACGGGGCTTGCGAACGTCCGGCGATTTCTCCCACGCCAAGGGGGCCAGCCCCGAAAGCTGTGGCCAGCCCTCGGCGCCCACTGCCCGCCGCTTCCACGGCACCACAGAGCCTGGGGCTGCGGTGTCACCGGTGCCGCCGAGGCCCGCGACGTCCGAGGCCCGCTCGGGGCCGTTTTTTGCCCGAAGCCGGCACGGGGCTTGCGAACGTCCGGCGATTTCTCCCACGCCAAGGAGCCCTGCCCCGAAAGCTGTGGCCGGCCCTCGGCACCCCACTGCCGCCGGCTTCCCACGGCACCACAGAGCCTGGGGCTGCGGTGTCACCGGTGCCGCCGAGGCCCCCGACGTCCGAGGCCCGCTCGGGGCCGTTTTTTGCCCGAAGCCGGCACGGGGCTTGCAAACGTCCGGCGATTTCTCCCACGCCAAGGGGGCCAGCCCCGAAAGCTGTGGCCGGCCCTCGGCGCCCACTGCCGCCGCTTCCACGGCACCACAGAGCCTGGGGCTGCGCGCGTCACCGGTGCCGCCGAGGCCCCGACGTCCGAGGCCCGCTCGGGGCCGTTTTTTGCCCGAAGCCGGCACGGGGCTTGCGAACGTCCGGCCATTTCTCCCACGCCAAGGGGGCCAGCCCCGAAAGCTGTGGCCAGCCCTCGGCGCCCACTGCCGCCGCTTCCCACGGCACCACAGAGCCTGGGGCTGCGGTGTCACCGGTGCCCGCCGAGGCCCCGACGTCCGAGGCCCGCTCGGGGCCGTTTTTTGCCCGAAGCCGGCACGGGGCTTGCGAACGTCCGGCGATTTCTCCCACGCCAAGGGGGCCAGCCCCGAAAGCTGTGGCCGGCCCTCGGCGCCCACTGCCGCCGCTTCCACGGCACCACAGAGCCTGGGGCTGCGGTGTCACCGGTGGCGCCGAGGCCCCGACGTCCGAGGCCCACTCGGGGCCGTTTTTTGCCCGAAGCCGGCACGGGGCTTGCGAACGTCCGGCGATTTCTCCCACGCCAAGGGGGCCAGCCCCCGAAAGCTGTGGCCGGCCCTCGGCGCCCACTGCCGCCGCTTCCACGGCACCACAGAGCCTGGGGCTGCGGTGTCACCGGTGCCGCCGAGGCCCCGGCGTCCGAGGCCCGCTCGGGGCCGTTTTTTGCCCGAAGCCGGCACGGGGCTTGCGAACGTCCGGCGATTTCTCCCACGCCAAGGGGGCCAGCCCCGAAAGCTGTGGCCAGCCCTCGGCGCCCACTGCCGCCGCTTCCACGGCACCACAGAGCCTGGGGCTGCAGTGTCACCGGTGCCGCCGAGGCCCCGACGTCCGAGGCCCGCTCGGGGCCGTTTTTTGCCCGAAGCCGGCACGGGGCTTGCGAACGTCGGGCGATTTCTCCCACGCCAAGGGGGCCAGCCCCGAAAGCTGTGGCCGGCCCTCGGCGCCCACTGCCGCCGCTTCCACGGCACCACAGAGCCTGGGGCTGCGGTGTCACCGGTGCCGCCGAGGCCCCGACGTCCGAGGCCCGCTCGGGGCCGTTTTTTGCCCGAAGCCGGCACGGGGCTTGCGAACGTCCGGCGATTTCTCCCCACGCCAAGGGGGCCAGCCCCGAAAGCTGTGGCCAGCCCTCGGCGCCCACTGCCGCCGCTTCCACGGCACCACAGAGCCTGGGGCTGCGGTGTCACCGGTGCCGCCGAGGCCCCGACGTCCGAGGCCCGCTCGGGGCCGTTTTTTGCCCGAAGCCGGCACGGGGCTTGCGAACGTCCGGCCATTTCTCCCACGCCAAGGGGGCCAGCCCCGAAAGCTGTGGCCAGCCCTCGGCGCCCACTGCCGCCGCTTCCACGGCACCACAGAGCCTGGGGCTGCGGTGTCACCGGTGTCGCCGAGGCCCCGACGTCCGAGGCCCGCTCGGGGCCGTTTTTTGCCCGAAGCCGGCACGGGGCTTGCGAACGTCAGGCGATTTCTCCCACGCCAAAGGGGCCAGCCCCGAAAGCTGTGGCCAGCCCTCGGCGCCCACTGCCGCCGCTTCCACGGCACCACAGAGCCTGGGGCTGCGGTGTCACCGGTGCCGCCGAGGCCCCGACGTCCGAGGCCTGCTCGGGGCCGTTTTTTGCCCGAAGCCGGCACGGGGCTTGCGAACGTCGGGCGATTTCTCCCACGCCAAGGGGGCCAGCCCCGAAAGCTGTGGCCGGCCCTCGGCGCCCACTGCCGCCGCTTCCACGGCACCACAGAGCCTGGGGCTGCGGTGTCACCGGTGCCGCCGAGGCCCCGACGTCCGAGGCCCGCTCGGGGCCGTTTTTTGCCCGAAGCCGGCACGGGGCTTGCGAACGTCCGGCGATTTCTCCCACGCCAAGGAGCCCTGCCCCGAAAGCTGTGGCCGGCCCTCGGCACCCACTGCCGCCGCTTCCCACGGCACCACAGAGCCTGGGGCTGCGGTGTCACCGGTGCCGCCGAGGCCCCGACGTCCGAGGCCCGCTCGGGGCCGTTTTTTGCCCGAAGCCGGCACGGGGCTTGCGAACGTCAGGCGATTTCTCCCACGCCAAAGGGGCCAGCCCCGAAAGCTGTGGCCAGCCCTCGGCGCCCACTGCCGCCGCTTCCACGGCACCACAGAGCTGGGGCTGCGGTGTCACCGGTGCCGCCGAGGCCCCGACGTCCGAGGCCCGCTCGGGGCCGTTTTTTTGCCCGAAGCCGGCACGGGGCTTGCGAACGTCGGGCGATTTCTCCCACGCCAAGGGGGCCAGCCCCGAAAGCTGTGGCCGGCCCTCGGCGCCCACTGCCGCCGCTTCCACGGCACCACAGAGCCTGGGGCTGCGGTGTCACCGGTGCCCGCCGAGGCCGCGACGTCCGAGGCCCGCTCGGGGCCGTTTTTTGCCCGAAGCCGGCACGGGGCTTGCGAACGTCGGGCGATTTCTCCCACGCCAAGGGGGCCAGCCCCGAAAGCTGTGGCCGGCCCTCGGCGCCCACTGCCGCCGCTTCCACGGCACGCACAGAGCCTGGGGCTGCGGTGTCACCGGTGCCGCCGAGGCCGCGACGTCCGAGGCCCGCTCGGGCCGTTTTTTTGCCCGAAGCCGGCACGGGGCTTGCGAACGTCCGGCGATTTCTCCCACGCCAAGGAGCCCTGCCCCGAAAGCTGTGGCCGGCCCTCGGCACCCACTGCCGCCGCTTCCACGGCACCACAGAGCCTGGGGCTGCGGTGTCACCGTGCCGCCGAGGCCCCGACGTCCGAGGCCCGCTCGGGGCCGTTTTTTGCCCGAAGCCGGCACGGGGCTTGCGAACGTCCGGCGATTTCTCCCACGCCAAGGGGGCCAGCCCCGAAAGCTGTGGCCGGCCCTCGGCGCCCACTGCCGCCGCTTCCACGGCACCACAGAGCCTGGGGCTGCGGTGTCACCGGTGCCGCCGAGGCCCCGACGTCCGAGGCCCGCTCGGGGCCGTTTTTTGCCCGAAGCCGGCACGGGGCTTGCGAACGTCCGGCAATTTCTTCCACGCCAAGGGGGCCAGCCCCCGGAAAAGCTGTGGCCAGCCCTCGGCGCCCACTGCCGCCGCTTCCACGGCACCACAGAGCCTGGGGCTGCAGTGTCACCGGTGCCGCCGAGGCCCCGACGTCCGAGGCCCGCTCGGGGCCGTTTTTTGCCCGAAGCCGGCACGGGGCTTGCGAACGTCGGGCGATTTCTCCCACGCCAAGGGGGCCAGCCCCGAAAGCTGTGGCCGGCCCTCGGCGCCCACTGCCGCCGCTTCCACGGCACCACAGAGCCTGGGGCTGCGGTGTCACCGGTGCCGCCGAGGCCCCGACGTCCGAGGCCCGCTCGGGGCCGTTTTTTGCCCGAAGCCGGCACGGGGCTTGCGAACGTCCGGCCATTTCTCCCACGCCAAGGGGGCCAGCCCCGAAAGCTGTGGCCAGCCCTCGGCGCCCACTGCCGCCGCTTCCACCGGCACCACAGAGCCTGGGGCTGCGGTGTCACCGGTGCCGCCGAGGCCCCGACGTCCGAGGCCCGCTCGGGGCCGTTTTTTGCCCGAAGCCGGCACGGGGCCTTGCGAACGTCCGGCCATTTCTCCCACGCCAAGGGGGCCAGCCCCGAAAGCTGTGGCCGGCCCTCGGCACCCACTGCCGCCGCTTCCACGGCACCACAGAGCCTGGGGCTGCGGTGTCACCCGTGCCGCAGAGGCCCCGACGTCCGAGGCCCGCTCGGGGCCGTTTTTTGCCCGAAGCCGGCACGGGGCTTGCGAACGTCGGGCGATTTCTCCCACGCCAAGGGGGCCAGCCCCGAAAGCTGTGGCCGGCCCTCGGCGCCCACTGCCGCCGCTTCCACGGCACCACAGAGCCTGGGGCTGCGGTGTCACCGGTGCCGCCGAGGCCCCGACGTCCGAGGCCTGCTCGGGGCCGTTTTTTGCCCGAAGCCGGCACGGGGCTTGCGAACGTCCGGCGATTTCTCCCACGCCAAGGGGGCCAGCCCCGAAAGCTGTGGCCGGCCCTCGGCACCCACTGCCGCCGCTTCCACGGCACCACAGAGCCTGGGGCTGCGGTGTCACCGATGCCGCCGAGGCCCCGACGTCCGAGGCCCGCTCGGGGCCGTTTTTTGCCCGAAGCCGGCACGGGGCTTGCGAACGTCGGGCGATTTCTCCCACGCCAAGGGGGCCAGCCCCGAAAGCTGTGGCGGCCCTCGGCGCCCACCTGCCGCCGCTTCCACGGCACCACAGAGCCTGGGGCTGCGGTGTCACCGGTGCCCGCCGAGGCCCCGACGTCCGAGGCCCGCTCGGGGCCTTTTTTTGCCCGAAGCCGGCACGGGGGCTTGCGAACGTCCGGCCATTTCTCCCACGCCAAGGGGGCCAGCCCGAAAGCTGTGGCCAGCCCTCGGCGCCCACTGCTGCCGCTTCCCACGGCACCACAGAGCCTGGGGCTGCGGTGTCACCGGTGCCGCCGAGGCCCCGACGTCCGAGGCCCGCTCGGGGCCCTTTTTTTGCCTGAAGCCGGCACGGGGCTTGCGAACGTCCGGCGATTTCTCCCATGCCAAGGGGGCCAGCCCCGAAAGCTGTGGCCAGCCCTCGGCGCCCACTGCCACCGCTTCCACGGCACCACAGAGCCTGGGGCTGCGGTGTCACCGGTGCCGCCGAGGCCGCGACGTCCGAGGCCCGCTCGGGGCCGTTTTTTGCCCGAAGCCGGCACGGGGCTTGCGAACGTCCGGCGATTTCTCCCACGCCAAAGGGGCCAGCCCCGAAAGCTGGGGCCAGCCCTCGGCGCCCACTGCCGCCGCTTCCACGGCACCACAGAGCCTGGGGCTGCGGTGTCACCGGTGCCGCCGAGGCCCCGACGTCCGAGGCCCGCTCGGGGCCGTTTTTTGCCCGAAGCCGGCACGGGGCTTGCGAACGTCCGGCGATTTCTCCCACGCCAAGGAGCCCTGCCCCGAAAGCTGTGGCCGGCCCTCGGCACCCACTGCCGCCGCTTCCACGGCACCACAGAGCCTGGGGCTGCGGTGTCACCGGTGCCGCCGAGGCCCCGACGTCCGAGGCCCGCTCGGGGCCGTTTTTTGCCCGAAGGCCGGCACGGGGCTTGCAAACGTCGGGCGATTTCTCCCACGCCAAGGGGGCCAGCCCCGAAAGCTGTGGCCGGCCCTCGGCACCCACTGCCGCCGCTTCCACGGCACCACAGAGCCTGGGGCTGCGGTGTCACCGGTGCCGCCGAGGCCCCGACGTCCGAGGCCCACTCGGGGCCGTTTTTTGCCCGAAGCCGGCACGGGGCTTGCGAACGTCCGGCGATTTCTCCCACGCCAAGGGGGCCAGCCCCGAAAGCTGTGGCCGGCCCTCGGCGCCCACTGCCGCCGCTTCCACGGCACCACAGAGCCTGGGGCTGCGGGCTCACCTGTGCCGCCGAGGCCCCGACGTCCGAGGCCCGCTCGGGGCCGTTTTTTGCCCGAAGCCGGCACGGGGCTTGCGAACGTCGGGCGATTTCTCCCACGCCAAGGGGGCCAGCCCCGAAAGCTGTGGCCGGCCCT
>NW_027461379.1:0-35672 GCF_030463565.1 Pelecanus crispus | reverse complement strand
CTCCAGGGCTCCAGCCCTGGCCAAGGGAAATCTCTGCTCCTGCCCCCGGCACGGGGAGCGCTGCCAGCAGCTCGCGGAAGGCGATCCTTCTCTCTGCGCGGCACCGGTAAGGCTGCCTCTGCAGGACTGCCTCCGGTTCTGGGCTCCCCGGCACAGGGGACGGCAGCGACCTCGCAGCCTGGCCTGCAGGGCTCACACATCCCATCCGCTCGGACGCGGTGGGTGGCCGGGGCACAGCACAGGACCTCAGGACGGCGCCTAAATGTCGCAGGTGGCCCAACGTCTTTCTCCTGAACTCCTTAGCGCTTTGGTGACGTGCTGCCTCCGGAAGAAAAAGCAGCGGGACCGCAAGCTTGGTGGGGTGGGAAGCCGCACGTGGCCTGTGGGGCAGCTTTGGAGGCGGTGGGTGCGAGTGTTGGTCTGTTTGAGGGTAGAAAGGCTCTGCAGTGGGATCTGGACAGGCTGGATCGATGGGCCGAGGGTTGTCAAGCGTCGGAACAGAGCTGCCCAGGGAAGCGGTTGAGTCAGCACCCCCGGAGGTATCTCAAAGACGTGTGGACGCGGCGCTTAGGGACATGGTTTAGTGGTGGCCTCGGTAGCGTTAGGTTAACGGTTGGGCTCGATGATCTTCAGGGTCTTTTCCAACCTCAATGATTCTATGATTCTAATTGCCGTTCAGTTATTGCTTGATCACCGTTTGATTACCATTTGATTTTCATTCAGCCATCGATCAACGAGCATTTGATCGTCGCTTAATCATTAATGAAACCCTTTTAGTTAACCCCACAACGATGACTTCTCTCAATAATTCGCCTGCGGCACCAGGACAAAAGCCAGACGGCGTCTCAGGCGCAACCAGCGTAGGCAAAAAGGAATGCGAAATCCAGGATTGGAGAGTCCAGGTCCAAAATGCCCTTCAGGACCAAGATAGACACCTGAAACCCCCAGGCGGCCTTCTACAATACGAGCTGGCTGACGCTGCTGAGAGTGACTAGAGGCTTCTTCCCAGGCTGCCTCCCTCAGCTCCTGCTTTTGGAGTGTCCTCAGCCGTCCGCTTCTACCAGCCACCTTCCAAGCCAAACTCCGGTGCTCAGGGCTTCCTCCTCACCAGGCTTTCTGAGGTTTTGCTCGGCCTGCCGACGCCAGGGCATTAGAGATCTCCGTTAGCTAGATGCACGCAGAGGTGAGCGGTGCCAGGGAACAAGCTCCTCCGTTCAGAGCGAGGCTGTGCGTGGCCACAGCTCTTTGGCCAGCTCCATTCGAGCTCCGTTGCCCGGGAGTGCCTCGGAGCTCCACATCGCAGTCCCCCTGAAGAGCACTACCTGTTCTGGCCATGTCTAGACCTCACGTCTTGCCAATCACAGCAGTCAAGAACAGAAGGACAAAGTGCTGCCACCGAGTTCTCTTTTGGACCCTCTGCACCGCCTTTCCTTCCTCATTGCCTCTTTGTTGGCAGAAGAGCCCATCAGGTGTCCCAGGTTCCCCTGCCTTCCTCAGAGAGGACAGCTGCTCCCTGCTTTAAGGAGTCAGCTTGCACCGTAAGAGCGCCGGTACTTTGCCTGAAGAGCAGAGGGCTGTTCAAATCTGGACAGCCACCCCACGGGATTTCCTTCGTGCTTTGGTCACCGTCATTCTTTGATTCAGCCTTCTCGCTCTCTGCGCCAGCTCCCACGGAGCTGTTCAGCAGTCACTCTGCAACCAAATCTCTTCTCCTGCCTGCACTAGAAAGGTACTTGCTGCTGGTCGCCAACAGGAGGGAAATCCTTTTGGACGACTGACACTTCCCAGGCCCCTTGTTACCCTCCCGTAGAGCACACGTGATTTTTTTTGCTCTCGAGGGCGTATGACAGGACTCAAGCCCTCAGCAACAGGTACTGCTCTGACTCTCCTGAACTCTGTGAAGTCCTTGCCGGGTGTTTGCAATCTCTATTACAAAGGGTTTCTTGGCTTACACTGCAAGAAGGAAGCCTTCAGTTGGTACGGCAGCAATCACGTTGGGGAACAAGGCCCGCAACTGGGCAACGGGGAATGCCTTTTGGCTCCTGTAGCAACACAATCTACAGCAATCTTCATGTCACAAATACAGATGTGACACTGAACTTAACGTTCAGAGAAAAGCAGCTTTGCCGCTTTGCCACAATTCTCACTAAGCTAGGCAACTTAGAGGATAGGAAGTCGGTTATAGCCTTGTCCAGAAGGAAACAGAGTTGAAGCGTGTCAAAAATCGCTGGCGCCGGGGCACGTGATTTGGGGGGGCGAGCCGCGAGGGCCATGGCGCGTGGGCGGGCACAGCCCACTTTGGCAGGAGATGGGTGGCGGCGCCGACTGGGCCGTGCCGGGCCACCCTCCTGGGGGCGGGGGCAGAGACCCCCGGTCCCGGGCGTGGGTGTGAACTTCCCCCGGGGAAACTGAGCAGGCTGCGGGGCCAGCGAGGCCCGAAGCACACGGCCATGGTGCTGGGGAGCCGGCCAAGGCCAGCCCGCAAGGAGGGAGGTCTGGGGAAGGTGCTGCCAACCGTCAGTGGAGAAGACAACTGTCTGGGCCCAGCCGCTAACGCTGCCCCTCGAGAAAGGGAGAGGAGGAGGAAGGCGACACATGCGCGTGGCATCTCCCGCTGCAGTCATTAACGGCCACCTTTATTGTGCCGGCGGAGGGGGATCAGGGCCAGCACTCGGGGACGGCGCACGGCTGGTCCCGTGGCGGCGTTCGGGCCGGCTGTAAGGAGTTTGGGCCCGACGTTGCAAGTGGGAGCGCTCTCGCATCCGCGCGGGCCCAGGGGGGCTGGAGCGGCTGCTGCTCTGGAGCGCTGGCGAGCCGAAGGAGGGCCCCGATGGCAGCTGGCTGGCGGTGCTGGGGCTGCTGGTCTCGTGTGCCGCGGAGCTGTGGGACGGCCCCAGCGCGGCCTGGCTGGCGGTGCTGCTCCCAGCACTGGGTGCTGCTGTGCGGCTGCTCTCAGGGCATCCCGTGGGCCGGCTGTAGGGCTTTTGGGCCCGACGCTGCAACCGGGAGCGGTTTTGCGTGCGGTCGGGCCCAGGTGGGCTGGAGCGGCTGCTGCCCTGAAGCACTGGGGAGCCGTGGGATGGCCCTGATGCCGCATTGCTGGGGCTGCTGGTCTCTGGTGCCAGGGAGCCGTGGGACGGCCCTGATGCCGCCTGGCTGCGAGCGCTGGGGCTGGTGGTCTGCGGTGCTGGGGAGCCGCAGGAGGGCCCCGATGGCAGCTGGCTGGCGGTGCTGGGGCTGCTGGTGTCGGGTGCCGCAGAGCTGTGGGCCAGCCCCAGCGCGGCCTGGCTGGCGGTGCTGCTCCCAGCACTGGGTGCTGCTGATGTGCGGCTGCTCTCAGGGCATCCCGTGGGACGGCTGTAGGGCTTTTGGGCCCGACGCTGCAACCGGGAGCGGTTTCGCGTGCGGTCAGGCCCAGGTGGGCGGGAGCGGCTGCTGCCCTGAAGCACTGGGGAGCCATGGGATGGCCCTGATGCCGCCTGGCTGCGAGCGCTGGGGCTGGTGGTCTGCGGTGCTGGGGAGCCGCAGGAGGACCCCGATGGCAGCTGGCTGGCAGCGTTGCGGCTGCTGGTGTCGGGTGCCGCGGAGCTGTGGGCCGGCCCCAGCGCGGCCTGGCTGGCGGTGCTGCTCCCAGCACTGGGTGCTGCTGATGTGCGGCTGCTCTCAGGGCATCCCGTGGGACGGCTGTAGGGCTTTTGGGCCCGACGCTGCAACCGGGAGCGGTTTCGCGTGCGGTCAGGCCCAGGTGGGCGGGAGCGGCTGCTGCCCTGAAGCACTGGGGAGCCATGGGATGGCCCCAATGCCGCCAGGCTACCAGTGCTGGGGCTGCTGGTCTCCGTTGCTAGGGAGCCGTGGGATGGCCCTGATGCAACCTGGCTGCCAGTGCTGGGGCTGCTGGTCTCGGGGGCCAGGGAGCATTGGGATGGCCCCGATGCTGCCTGGCTGGTGGTGCTGGGGCTGCTGGGGCTGCTGGCCTCCGGAGCCGGAGATCCAAGAGACTGCCGTGATGCCGCCTGGCTGGTGGTGCCGGGGCTGCTGGTCTCGGGTGCCGGGGAGCTGTGGGATGGCCTCGATCCTGACTGGCTGGCAGTGCTGGGGCCGGTGAGCTCCGAGCTGTGACCGGAGGCTGTAAGGGGAGAAGCAGGAAGGTCAAGGGCACGGCCCCCCAGGCCCGGGGCAGGATAGGTGCCAGAGCGGTGCCCCCAGCCCTCCTGGAGCAGAGAGGCTCTGCCAAGCCCACCCTGGGCACCCGCGGCCAGGACTCGCCTGGGCCCTGGCCCCAGCCCAGGGGCACGCGGCTGCTTTGCCTCTTACCGGTGCCCAGGCCAGCACAGCTGTCGCACTCCCAGCTGGCCGTGCTGTTCCTCCAGTAGGAGCAGCGTCTGTGGGTGCCCTCGGCAGCGCAGGAGCAGCACAGGAGCAGTTGCCAGGGCCTGGGGAAGCACACGGGTTCATGGCTGTGAGGACAAAGTGACGGCAGCACGGGCCTGTCCGGCAGAGCTCTTGTTCTTCGTCCTGCCGCTTCGAGCCCTTGGCCAGACAGAGATCCCGTGCAGAGCCGCGGGGTGCAGCTTTGGCAACTCACCCCTCTTCCTCTGCCTGCTCCCTGCCTCCTGGGCAAAGGCACTCACGGGCATCGCAGCGCCTGTGCCTCTCATTTAGTGCTGCGTATGCACGGCTGTTCTCCCATGATGGCAGTCTGATGGAGAAAGGAGAAGTGAGGAGCCCCTGCTGCCCGGCAGGGCGTAAGGCAGATGCAGGGCATCCCTGCTCTTCCCCCCGCTGCCCTGTTTCCAACTCCTCCGTGAAGCGGAAGCCCAGACTCACGGGAGAGCGGAGGGCCAGGGCTGCAGGGGCAGGCCCTGGCAGGGCACAGCGCTTGCACCCTCCTGCCTCGTGAGCCGAGCACAAGGACACCAACCTGAAGGGGATTCGGATCCCCATGACGAGCATTTCCGAGAGGAAGAGATCCTTATCCCTACAGAGGGGGCACCGGAAGCAAGAGAAGCCAGCGCTCACAGCCTGTCCCTGCAGGAGTACCATAAGGAGCACGAGTTGAGGCCCTGGTGCTGCTGAGCGCCCGCCGTGCCCCGGGGGCGAGGGAGCGGCTCCTACCTGGATGCAGCCCCTGTGGAACCAGGCGTGTTGGCACGCTGGGCACACCATGGTGCCGTAGGACGTTCTGTCCTCCACAAGGTCCAGGCAGATGAGGCAGGTGGTGTTCTCCTCCGGAGCCGCCCCCACTGCCTGCTCTGGGCGGTGCTCCCAGCAGAAGGACCTGGGGGGAAGGGGAAAGGGACGGGCGAGGTGAGAAGTGCCGGGTCCTTCCCCGCCGGCGGCGAGGAGGGGAGAGGAGGTACCTGTACTGAGGAAAGAACTGGGTGACGCATCCACCCTCCACGGCACAGGGGAGATGGAAGCTGCGGTCGCAGCCCGTCTCCTGGCAGGCGATGGTGGCCCCGCTCTCGCCACAGACGAAGCAGTGCTGGAAAGAGCACAGCAGCCCCCATCAGCGGCAGCCTCGGCGCCCCCACAGGCAGCCCCACGCCTCCGGGCAGGGCGCAGGATGCGGCCGCTGCTGGGTCACACCGCGCAGATCTGCCTGGCGGACGAGGCTCCTGTGCTGGAGCCTCCCTCTGTGGAGCTGCTGGGAGCGAGACTTTTGTCCCAGAGCTGGTTGCAAGGGCTGGGGTTTCTTTCCTGGGGGCTGGGCTGGGCTCCCGCCAACCTCTCCCGGCTCCAATCTCCCTGTTCTTGTCAGGGCCTCACCTTCTGTGCTGCCCGCTCGACTGTCTGTCGAATATCCTCAGGGAGAAATCCCATGAGTCCTACTTCCTTGCCCCATTGCTGAAACAGCTCGCTGGCAAAAAACTGCAGAAGAGAACGGACGAGGAGCTGATGAGGAAGGAGAGCGTGGCAGGGAGTGCCTGTCGCAAAGCTGGAGGGAGCCCCGGAGGAACTCACCAGGCAAAACACATGGGCACAGAGTCCTTGCTTCTCCAGCATGCACCCACAGACATCCGGGTCAGCCTCTGCCCGGCGACACAGCATGCATGCTGCGGGGGGAGAGAGCAAATGGCACCGGGGATGAGCAGCTCTGCGGGGCCGGGGCAAGCGTCCCTGAGGGATTGCCCGCAAGGGCCTCCTGTGTCCCTGCCTAGCTGGCTGATGGGCAGGGCTGGAGGCCTTGGAGAGGAAGGGGGCATTGCAGGCACGCGTGTCCCAGCAGGTGCCCACGGTTGGGGAGCTCCTGCCTCCCCCTGCCGCTGCTCTCGGCCCCACGCTGACCGCGCCGGCAACCCCTCTGCCAGGCTGCGGGAGGGATACGTTGCTCTCACCCTGCTCCATCGAGTCGGGGGCCTTCCGCTTCCTTGCAGACATGGCGCACGTCAACGGTGAGCGTTTGGAGAGACCCTGTCCCAGCGGCGCTGGGGGTCTCCTCCGGATGCTCCTCTGCTGACTCTGAGGGAGAAGCAGGATGGCGGGTGAGGGAGAAGCGAGACGCGGGCGAGCTGGCAGCACAGGCCCAGAGCCCCGAGGCGTGGGGCTCCCCTCCTCCCTCGGCAGCCCCGCGCGAGCCCCGTCCCTGCCCTGCCCTCTCCTCGCCTCACCAGGTCGCACTGACGCACGGCCCGAGCCCGGCGTTGCTTTCTGTGGGCTTGCCCCCGCGGGTCACAGTGGCCGCTGTGACATCTCCACCGCCCTTGGCCACCTGCCACCCATTGTGACACGGCCCCCGCCTCACAGGGGTGGGTGTGAAGTGCCGAGGTGGGGGCCCGAGCCCTCGGCACCCACGTAACCGGGGCGGCTGCTCCTGCAGCAAGTGCGGAGTCAAACGCCGGGTCCCCCGGGGCAGCCGTCGAGGGCGGCACTGTTGGCCGAAAGGTGCTGTTTGGGCAGTGCGACTCCAGGGCTCCAGCCCTGGCCAAGGGAAATCTCTGCTCCTGCCCCCGGCACGGGGAGCGCTGCCAGCAGCTCGCGGAAGGCGATCCTTCCTCTCTGCGCGGCACCGGTAAGGCTGCCTCTGCAGGACTGCCTCCGGTTCTGGGCTCCCCGGCACAGGGGACGGCAGCGACCTCGCAGCCTGGCCTGCAGGGCTCACACATCCCATCCGCTCGGACGCGGTGGGTGGCCGGGGCACAGCACAGGACCTCAGGACGGCGCCTAAATGTCGCAGGTGGCCCAACGTCTTTCTCCTGAACTCCTTAGCGCTTTGGTGACGTGCTGCCTCCGGAAGAAAAAGCAGCGGGACCGCAAGCTGGGGAGTCACGGCGGAAATGGCCTCTTCCCATGGCAATAAACTGCCTTTCCGAGTCAGTGTGAGCCTCTCCTTGGTGGGGTGGGAAGCCGCACGTGGCTGTGGGGCAGCTTTGGAGGCGGTGGGTGCGAGTGTTGGTCTGTTTGAGGGTAGAAAGGCTCTGCAGTGGGATCTGGACAGGCTGGATCGATGGGCCGAGGGTTGTCAAGCGTCGGAACAGGCTGCCCAGGGAAGCGGTTGAGTCAGCACCCCCGGAGGTATCTCAAAGACGTGTGGACGCGGCGCTTAGGGACATGGTTTAGTGGTGGCCTCGGTAGCGTTAGGTTAACGGTTGGGCTCGATGATCTTCAGGGTCTTTTCCAACCTCAATGATTCTATGATTCTAATTGCCGTTCAGTTATTGCTTGATCACCGTTTGATTACCATTTGATTTTCATTCAGCCATCGATCAACGAGCATTTGATCGTCGCTTAATCATTAATGAAACCCTTTTAGTTAACCCCACAACGATGACTTCTCTCAATAATTCGCCTGCGGCACCAGGACAAAAGCCAGACGGCGTCTCAGGCGCAACCAGCGTAGGCAAAAAGGAATGCGAAATCCAGGATTGGAGAGTCCAGGTCCAAAATGCCCTTCAGGACCAAGATAGACACCTGAAACCCCCAGGCGGCCTTCTACAATACGAGCTGGCTGACGCTGCTGAGAGTGACTAGAGGCTTCTTCCCAGGCTGCCTCCCTCAGCTCCTGCTTTTGGAGTGTCCTCAGCCGTCCGCTTCTACCAGCCACCTTCCAAGCCAAACTCCGGTGCTCAGGGCTTCCTCCTCACCAGGCTTTCTGAGGTTTTGCTCGGCCTGCCGACGCCAGGGCATTAGAGATCTCCGTTAGCTAGATGCACGCAGAGGTGAGCGGTGCCAGGGAACAAGCTCCTCCGTTCAGAGCGAGGCTGTGCGTGGCCACAGCTCTTTGGCCAGCTCCATTCGAGCTCCGTTGCCCGGGAGTGCCTCGGAGCTCCACATCGCAGTCCCCCTGAAGAGCACTACCTGTTCTGGCCATGTCTAGACCTCACGTCTTGCCAATCACAGCAGTCAAGAACAGAAGGACAAAGTGCTGCCACCGAGTTCTCTTTTGGACCCTCTGCACCGCCTTTCCTTCCTCATTGCCTCTTTGTTGGCAGAAGAGCCCATCAGGTGTCCCAGGTTCCCCTGCCTTCCTCAGAGAGGACAGCTGCTCCCTGCTTTAAGGAATCAGCTTGCACCGTAAGAGCGCCGGTACTTTGCCTGAAGAGCAGAGGGCTGTTCAAATCTGGACAGCCACCCCACGGGATTTCCTTCGTGCTTTGGTCACCGTCATTCTTTGATTCAGCCTTCTCGCTCTCTGCGCCAGCTCCCACGGAGCTGTTCAGCAGTCACTCTGCAACCAAATCTCTTCTCCTGCCTGCACTAGAAAGGTACTTGCTGCTGGTCGCCAACAGGAGGGAAATCCTTTTGGACGACTGACACTTCCCAGGCCCCTTGTTACCCTCCCGTAGAGCACACGTGATTTTTTTGCTCTCGAGGGCGTATGACAGGACTCAAGCCCTCAGCAACAGGTACTGCTCTGACTCTCCTGAACTCTGTGAAGTCCTTGCCGGGTGTTTGCAATCTCTATTACAAAGGGTTTCTTGGCTTACACTGCAAGAAGGAAGCCTTCAGTTGGTACGGCAGCAATCACGTTGGGGAACAAGGCCCGCAACTGGGCAACGGGGAATGCCTTTTGGCTCCTGTAGCAACACAATCTACAGCAATCTTCATGTCACAAATACAGATGTGACACTGAACTTAACGTTCAGAGAAAAGCAGCTTTGCCGCTTTGCCACAATTCTCACTAAGCTAGGCAACGAGGATAGGAAATCGGTTATAGCCTTGTCCAGAAGGAAACAGAGTTGAAGCGTGTCAAAAATCGCTGGCGCCGGGGCACGTGATTTGGGGGGGCGAGCCGCGAGGGCCATGGCGCGTGGGCGGGCACAGCCCACTTTGGCAGGAGATGGGTGGCGGCGCCGACTGGGCCGTGCCGGGCCACCCTCCTGGGGGCGGGGGCAGAGACCCCCGGTCCCGGGCGTGGGTGTGAACTTCCCCCGGGGAAACTGAGCAGGCTGCGGGGCCAGCGAGGCCCGAAGCACACGGCCATGGTGCTGGGGAGCCGGCCAAGGCCAGCCCGCAAGGAGGGAGGTCTGGGGAAGGTGCTGCCAACCGTCAGTGGAGAAGACAACCGTCTGGGCCCAGCCGCTAACGCTGCCCCTCGAGAAAGGGAGAGGAGGAGGAAGGCGACACATGCGCGTGGCATCTCCCGCTGCAGTCATTAACGGCCACCTTTATTGTGCCGGCGGAGGGGGATCAGGGCCAGCACTCGGGGACGGCGCACGGCTGGTCCCGTGGCGGCGTTCGGGCCGGCTGTAAGGAGTTTGGGCCCGACGTTGCAAGTGGGAGCGCTCTCGCATCCGCGCGGGCCCAGGGGGGCTGGAGCGGCTGCTGCTCTGGAGCGCTGGCGAGCCGAAGGAGGGCCCCGATGGCAGCTGGCTGGCGGTGCTGGGGCTGCTGGTCTCGTGTGCCGCGGAGCTGTGGGACGGCCCCAGCGCGGCCTGGCTGGCGGTGCTGCTCCCAGCACTGGGTGCTGCTGTGCGGCTGCTCTCAGGGCATCCCGTGGGCCGGCTGTAGGGCTTTTGGGCCCGACGCTGCAACCGGGAGCGGTTTTGCGTGCGGTCGGGCCCAGGTGGGCTGGAGCGGCTGCTGCCCTGAAGCACTGGGGAGCCGTGGGATGGCCCTGATGCCGCATTGCTGGGGCTGCTGGTCTCTGGTGCCAGGGAGCCGTGGGACGGCCCTGATGCCGCCTGGCTGCGAGCGCTGGGGCTGGTGGTCTGCGGTGCTGGGGAGCCGCAGGAGGGCCCCGATGGCAGCTGGCTGGCGGTGCTGGGGCTGCTGGTGTCGGGTGCCGCAGAGCTGTGGGCCAGCCCCAGCGCGGCCTGGCTGGCGGTGCTGCTCCCAGCACTGGGTGCTGCTGATGTGCGGCTGCTCTCAGGGCATCCTGTGGGCCGGCTGTAGGGCTTTTGGGCCCGACGCTGCAACCTGGAGCGGTTTCGCGTGCGGTCAGGCCCAGGTGGGCGGGAGAGGCTGCTGCCCTGAAGCACTGGGGAGCCATGGGATGGCCCTGATGCCGCCTGGCTGCGAGCGCTGGGGCTGGTGGTCTGCGGTGCTGGCCAGCCGCAGGAGGACCCCGATGGCAGCTGGCTGGCAGCGTTGCGGCTGCTGGTGTCGGGTGCCGCGGAGCTGTGGGACAGCCCCAGCGCGGCCTGGCTGGCGGTGCTGCTCCCAGCACTGGGTGCTGCTGATGTGCGGCTGCTCTCAGGGCATCCCGTGGGACGGCTGTAGGGCTTTTGGGCCCGACGCTGCAACCGGGAGCGGTTTCGCGTGCGGTCGGGCCCAGGTGGGCGGGAGCGGCTGCTGCCCTGAAGCACTGGGGAGCCATGGGATGGCCCCAATGCCGCCAGGCTACCAGTGCTGGGGCTGCTGGTCTCCGTTGCTAGGGAGCCGTGGGATGGCCCTGATGCAACCTGGCTGCCAGTGCTGGGGCTGCTGGTCTCGGGGGCCAGGGAGCATTGGGATGGCCCCGATGCTGCCTGGCTGGTGGTGCTGGGGCTGCTGGGGCTGCTGGCCTCCGGAGCCGGAGATCCAAGAGACTGCCGTGATGCCGCCTGGCTGGTGGTGCCGGGGCTGCTGGTCTCGGGTGCCGGGGAGCTGTGGGATGGCCTCGATCCTGACTGGCTGGCAGTGCTGGGGCCGGTGAGCTCCGAGCTGTGACCGGAGGCTGTAAGGGGAGAAGCAGGAAGGTCAAGGGCACGGCCCCCCAGGCCCGGGGCAGGATAGGTGCCAGAGCGGTGCCCCCAGCCCTCCTGGAGCAGAGAGGCTCTGCCAAGACCACCCTGGGCACCCGCGGCCAGGACTCGCCTGGGCCCTGGCCCCAGCCCAGGGGCACGCGGCTGCTTTGCCTCTTACCGGTGCCCAGGCCAGCACAGCTGTCGCACTCCCAGCTGGCCGTGCTGTTCCTCCAGTAGGAGCAGCGTCTGTGGGTGCCCTCGGCAGCGCAGGAGCAGCACAGGAGCAGTTGCCAGGGCCTGGGGAAGCACACGGGTTCATGGCTGTGAGGACAAAGTGACGGCAGCACGGGCTTGTCCGGCAGAGCTCTTGTTCTTCGTCCTGCCGCTTCGAGCCCTTGGCCAGACAGAGATCCCGTGCAGAGCCGCGGGGTGCAGCTTTGGCAACTCACCCCTCTTCCTCTGCCTGCTCCCTGCCTCCTGGGCAAAGGCACTCACGGGCATCGCAGCGCCTGTGCCTCTCATTTAGTGCTGCGTATGCACGGCTGTTCTCCCATGATGGCAGTCTGATGGAGAAAGGAGAAGTGAGGAGCCCCTGCTGCCCGGCAGGGCGTAAGGCAGATGCAGGGCATCCCTGCTCTTCCCCCCGCTGCCCTGTTTCCAACTCCTCCGTGAAGCGGAAGCCCAGACTCACGGGAGAGCGGAGGGCCAGGGCTGCAGGGGCAGGCCCTGGCAGGGCACAGCGCTTGCACCCTCCTGCCTCGTGAGCCGAGCACAAGGACACCAACCTGAAGGGGATTCGGATCCCCATGACGAGCATTTCCGAGAGGAAGAGATCCTTATCCCTACAGAGGGGGCACCGGAAGCAAGAGAAGCCAGCGCTCACAGCCTGTCCCTGCAGGAGTACCATAAGGAGCACGAGTTGAGGCCCTGGTGCTGCTGAGCGCCCGCCGTGCCCCGGGGGCGAGGGAGCGGCTCCTACCTGGATGCAGCCCCTGTGGAACCAGGCGTGTTGGCACGCTGGGCACACCATGGTGCCGTAGGACGTTCTGTCCTCCACAAGGTCCAGGCAGATGAGGCAGGTGGTGTTCTCCTCCGGAGCCGCCCCCACTGCCTGCTCTGGGCGGTGCTCCCAGCAGAAGGACCTGGGGGGAAGGGGAAAGGGACGGGCGAGGTGAGAAGTGCCGGGTCCTTCCCCGCCGGCGGCGAGGAGGGGAGAGGAGGTACCTGTACTGAGGAAAGAACTGGGTGACGCATCCACCCTCCACGGCACAGGGGAGATGGAAGCTGCGGTCGCAGCCCGTCTCCTGGCAGGCGATGGTGGCCCCGCTCTCGCCACAGACGAAGCAGTGCTGGAAAGAGCACAGCAGCCCCCATCAGCGGCAGCCTCGGCGCCCCCACAGGCAGCCCCACGCCTCCGGGCAGGGCGCAGGATGCGGCCGCTGCTGGGTCACACCGCGCAGATCTGCCTGGCGGACGAGGCTCCTGTGCTGGAGCCTCCCTCTGTGGAGCTGCTGGGAGCGAGACTTTTGTCCCAGAGCTGGTTGCAAGGGCTGGGGTTTCTTTCCTGGGGGCTGGGCTGGGCTCCCGCCAACCTCTCCCGGCTCCAATCTCCCTGTTCTTGTCAGGGCCTCACCTTCTGTGCTGCCCGCTCGACTGTCTGTCGAATATCCTCAGGGAGAAATCCCATGAGTCCTACTTCCTTGCCCCATTGCTGAAACAGCTCGCTGGCAAAAAACTGCAGAAGAGAACGGACGAGGAGCTGATGAGGAAGGAGAGCGTGGCAGGGAGTGCCTGTCGCAAAGCTGGAGGGAGCCCCGGAGGAACTCACCAGGCAAAACACATGGGCACAGAGTCCTTGCTTCTCCAGCATGCACCCACAGACATCCGGGTCAGCCTCTGCCCGGCGACACAGCATGCATGCTGCGGGGGGAGAGAGCAAATGGCACCGGGGATGAGCAGCTCTGCGGGGCCGGGGCAAGCGTCCCTGAGGGATTGCCCGCAAGGGCCTCCTGTGTCCCTGCCTAGCTGGCTGATGGGCAGGGCTGGAGGCCTTGGAGAGGAAGGGGGCATTGCAGGCACGCGTGTCCCAGCAGGTGCCCACGGTTGGGGAGCTCCTGCCTCCCCCTGCCGCTGCTCTCGGCCCCACGCTGACCGCGCCGGCAACCCCTCTGCCAGGCTGCGGGAGGGATACGTTGCTCTCACCCTGCTCCATCGAGTCGGGGGCCTTCCGCTTCCTTGCAGACATGGCGCACGTCAACGGTGAGCGTTTGGAGAGACCCTGTCCCAGCGGCGCTGGGGGTCTCCTCCGGATGCTCCTCTGCTGACTCTGAGGGAGAAGCAGGATGGCGGGTGAGGGAGAAGCGAGACGCGGGCGAGCTGGCAGCACAGGCCCAGAGCCCCGAGGCGTGGGGCTCCCCTCCTCCCTCGGCAGCCCCGCGCGAGCCCCGTCCCTGCCCTGCCCTCTCCTCGCCTCACCAGGTCGCACTGACGCACGGCCCGAGCCCGGCGTTGCTTTCTGTGGGCTTGCCCCCGCGGGTCACAGTGGCCGCTGTGACATCTCCACCGCCCTTGGCCACCTGCCACCCATTGTGACACGGCCCCCGCCTCACAGGGGTGGGTGTGAAGTGCCGAGGTGGGGGCCCGAGCCCTCGGCACCCACGTAACCGGGGCGGCTGCTCCTGCAGCAAGTGCGGAGTCAAACGCCGGGTCCCCCGGGGCAGCCGTCGAGGGCGGCACTGTTGGCAGAAAGGTGCTGTTTGGGCAGTGCGACTCCAGGGCTCCAGCCCTGGCCAAGGGAAATCTCTGCTCCTGCCCCCGGCACGGGGAGCGCTGCCAGCAGCTCGCGGAAGGCGATCCTTCCTCTCTGCGCGGCACCGGTAAGGCTGCCTCTGCAGGACTGCCTCCGGTTCTGGGCTCCCCGGCACAGGGGACGGCAGCGACCTCGCAGCCTGGCCTGCAGGGCTCACACATCCCATCCGCTCGGACGCGGTGGGTGGCCGGGGCACAGCACAGGACCTCAGGACGGCGCCTAAATGTCGCAGGTGGCCCAACGTCTTTCTCCTGAACTCCTTAGCGCTTTGGTGACGTGCTGCCTCCGGAAGAAAAAGCAGCGGGACCGCAAGCTGGGGAGTCACGGCGGAAATGGCCTCTTCCCATGGCAATAAACTGCCTTTCCGAGTCAGTGTGAGCCTCTCCTTGGTGGGGTGGGAAGCCGCACGTGGCTGTGGGGCAGCTTTGGAGGCGGTGGGTGCGAGTGTTGGTCTGTTTGAGGGTAGAAAGGCTCTGCAGTGGGATCTGGACAGGCTGGATCGATGGGCCGAGGGTTGTCAAGCGTCGGAACAGGCTGCCCAGGGAAGCGGTTGAGTCAGCACCCCCGGAGGTATCTCAAAGACGTGTGGACGCGGCGCTTAGGGACATGGTTTAGTGGTGGCCTCGGTAGCGTTAGGTTAACGGTTGGGCTCGATGATCTTCAGGGTCTTTTCCAACCTCAATGATTCTATGATTCTAATTGCCGTTCAGTTATTGCTTGATCACCGTTTGATTACCATTTGATTTTCATTCAGCCATCGATCAACGAGCATTTGATCGTCGCTTAATCATTAATGAAACCCTTTTAGTTAACCCCACAACGATGACTTCTCTCAATAATTCGCCTGCGGCACCAGGACAAAAGCCAGACGGCGTCTCAGGCGCAACCAGCGTAGGCAAAAAGGAATGCGAAATCCAGGATTGGAGAGTCCAGGTCCAAAATGCCCTTCAGGACCAAGATAGACACCTGAAACCCCCAGGCGGCCTTCTACAATACGAGCTGGCTGACGCTGCTGAGAGTGACTAGAGGCTTCTTCCCAGGCTGCCTCCCTCAGCTCCTGCTTTTGGAGTGTCCTCAGCCGTCCGCTTCTACCAGCCACCTTCCAAGCCAAACTCCGGTGCTCAGGGCTTCCTCCTCACCAGGCTTTCTGAGGTTTTGCTCGGCCTGCCGACGCCAGGGCATTAGAGATCTCCGTTAGCTAGATGCACGCAGAGGTGAGCGGTGCCAGGGAACAAGCTCCTCCGTTCAGAGCGAGGCTGTGCGTGGCCACAGCTCTTTGGCCAGCTCCATTCGAGCTCCGTTGCCCGGGAGTGCCTCGGAGCTCCACATCGCAGTCCCCCTGAAGAGCACTACCTGTTCTGGCCATGTCTAGACCTCACGTCTTGCCAATCACAGCAGTCAAGAACAGAAGGACAAAGTGCTGCCACCGAGTTCTCTTTTGGACCCTCTGCACCGCCTTTCCTTCCTCATTGCCTCTTTGTTGGCAGAAGAGCCCATCAGGTGTCCCAGGTTCCCCTGCCTTCCTCAGAGAGGACAGCTGCTCCCTGCTTTAAGGAGTCAGCTTGCACCGTAAGAGCGCCGGTACTTTGCCTGAAGAGCAGAGGGCTGTTCAAATCTGGACAGCCACCCCACGGGATTTCCTTCGTGCTTTGGTCACCGTCATTCTTTGATTCAGCCTTCTCGCTCTCTGCGCCAGCTCCCACGGAGCTGTTCAGCAGTCACTCTGCAACCAAATCTCTTCTCCTGCCTGCACTAGAAAGGTACTTGCTGCTGGTCGCCAACAGGAGGGAAATCCTTTTGGACGACTGACACTTCCCAGGCCCCTTGTTACCCTCCCGTAGAGCACACGTGATTTTTTTGCTCTCGAGGGCGTATGACAGGACTCAAGCCCTCAGCAACAGGTACTGCTCTGACTCTCCTGAACTCTGTGAAGTCCTTGCCGGGTGTTTGCAATCTCTATTACAAAGGGTTTCTTGGCTTACACTGCAAGAAGGAAGCCTTCAGTTGGTACGGCAGCAATCACGTTGGGGAACAAGGCCCGCAACTGGGCAACGGGGAATGCCTTTTGGCTCCTGTAGCAACACAATCTACAGCAATCTTCATGTCACAAATACAGATGTGACACTGAACTTAACGTTCAGAGAAAAGCAGCTTTGCCGCTTTGCCACAATTCTCACTAAGCTAGGCAACGAGGATAGGAAATCGGTTATAGCCTTGTCCAGAAGGAAACAGAGTTGAAGCGTGTCAAAAATCGCTGGCGCCGGGGCACGTGATTTGGGGGGGCGAGCCGCGAGGGCCATGGCGCGTGGGCGGGCACAGCCCACTTTGGCAGGAGATGGGTGGCGGCGCCGACTGGGCCGTGCCGGGCCACCCTCCTGGGGGCGGGGGCAGAGACCCCCGGTCCCGGGCGTGGGTGTGAACTTCCCCCGGGGAAACTGAGCAGGCTGCGGGGCCAGCGAGGCCCGAAGCACACGGCCATGGCGCTGGGGAGCCGGCCAAGGCCAGCCCGCAAGGAGGGAGGTCTGGGGAAGGTGCTGCCAACCGTCAGTGGAGAAGACAACCGTCTGGGCCCAGCCGCTAACGCTGCCCCTCGAGAAAGGGAGAGGAGGAGGAAGGCGACACATGCGCGTGGCATCTCCCGCTGCAGTCATTAACGGCCACCTTTATTGTGCCGGCGGAGGGGGATCAGGGCCAGCACTCGGGGACGGCGCACGGCTGGTCCCGTGGCGGCGTTCGGGCCGGCTGTAAGGAGTTTGGGCCCGACGTTGCAAGTGGGAGCGCTCTCGCATCCGCGCGGGCCCAGGGGGGCTGGAGCGGCTGCTGCTCTGGAGCGCTGGCGAGCCGAAGGAGGGCCCCGATGGCAGCTGGCTGGCGGTGCTGGGGCTGCTGGTCTCGTGTGCCGCGGAGCTGTGGGACGGCCCCAGCGCGGCCTGGCTGGCGGTGCTGCTCCCAGCACTGGGTGCTGCTGTGCGGCTGCTCTCAGGGCATCCCGTGGGCCGGCTGTAGGGCTTTTGGGCCCGACGCTGCAACCGGGAGCGGTTTTGCGTGCGGTCGGGCCCAGGTGGGCTGGAGCGGCTGCTGCCCTGAAGCACTGGGGAGCCGTGGGATGGCCCTGATGCCGCATTGCTGGGGCTGCTGGTCTCTGGTGCCAGGGAGCCGTGGGACGGCCCTGATGCCGCCTGGCTGCGAGCGCTGGGGCTGGTGGTCTGCGGTGCTGGGGAGCCGCAGGAGGGCCCCGATGGCAGCTGGCTGGCGGTGCTGGGGCTGCTGGTGTCGGGTGCCGCAGAGCTGTGGGCCAGCCCCAGCGCGGCCTGGCTGGCGGTGCTGCTCCCAGCACTGGGTGCTGCTGATGTGCGGCTGCTCTCAGGGCATCCTGTGGGCCGGCTGTAGGGCTTTTGGGCCCGACGCTGCAACCTGGAGCGGTTTCGCGTGCGGTCAGGCCCAGGTGGGCGGGAGAGGCTGCTGCCCTGAAGCACTGGGGAGCCATGGGATGGCCCTGATGCCGCCTGGCTGCGAGCGCTGGGGCTGGTGGTCTGCGGTGCTGGCCAGCCGCAGGAGGACCCCGATGGCAGCTGGCTGGCAGCGTTGCGGCTGCTGGTGTCGGGTGCCGCGGAGCTGTGGGACAGCCCCAGCGCGGCCTGGCTGGCGGTGCTGCTCCCAGCACTGGGTGCTGCTGATGTGCGGCTGCTCTCAGGGCATCCCGTGGGACGGCTGTAGGGCTTTTGGGCCCGACGCTGCAACCGGGAGCGGTTTCGCGTGCGGTCGGGCCCAGGTGGGCGGGAGCGGCTGCTGCCCTGAAGCACTGGGGAGCCATGGGATGGCCCCAATGCCGCCAGGCTACCAGTGCTGGGGCTGCTGGTCTCCGTTGCTAGGGAGCCGTGGGATGGCCCTGATGCAACCTGGCTGCCAGTGCTGGGGCTGCTGGTCTCGGGGGCCAGGGAGCATTGGGATGGCCCCGATGCTGCCTGGCTGGTGGTGCTGGGGCTGCTGGGGCTGCTGGCCTCCGGAGCCGGAGATCCAAGAGACTGCCGTGATGCCGCCTGGCTGGTGGTGCCGGGGCTGCTGGTCTCGGGTGCCGGGGAGCTGTGGGATGGCCTCGATCCTGACTGGCTGGCAGTGCTGGGGCCGGTGAGCTCCGAGCTGTGACCGGAGGCTGTAAGGGGAGAAGCAGGAAGGTCAAGGGCACGGCCCCCCAGGCCCGGGGCAGGATAGGTGCCAGAGCGGTGCCCCCAGCCCTCCTGGAGCAGAGAGGCTCTGCCAAGCCCACCCTGGGCACCCGCGGCCAGGACTCGCCTGGGCCCTGGCCCCAGCCCAGGGGCACGCGGCTGCTTTGCCTCTTACCGGTGCCCAGGCCAGCACAGCTGTCGCACTCCCAGCTGGCCGTGCTGTTCCTCCAGTAGGAGCAGCGTCTGTGGGTGCCCTCGGCAGCGCAGGAGCAGCACAGGAGCAGTTGCCAGGGCCTGGGGAAGCACACGGGTTCATGGCTGTGAGGACAAAGTGACGGCAGCACGGGCTTGTCCGGCAGAGCTCTTGTTCTTCGTCCTGCCGCTTCGAGCCCTTGGCCAGACAGAGATCCCGTGCAGAGCCGCGGGGTGCAGCTTTGGCAACTCACCCCTCTTCCTCTGCCTGCTCCCTGCCTCCTGGGCAAAGGCACTCACGGGCATCGCAGCGCCTGTGCCTCTCATTTAGTGCTGCGTATGCACGGCTGTTCTCCCATGATGGCAGTCTGATGGAGAAAGGAGAAGTGAGGAGCCCCTGCTGCCCGGCAGGGCGTAAGGCAGATGCAGGGCATCCCTGCTCTTCCCCCCGCTGCCCTGTTTCCAACTCCTCCGTGAAGCGGAAGCCCAGACTCACGGGAGAGCGGAGGGCCAGGGCTGCAGGGGCAGGCCCTGGCAGGGCACAGCGCTTGCACCCTCCTGCCTCGTGAGCCGAGCACAAGGACACCAACCTGAAGGGGATTCGGATCCCCATGACGAGCATTTCCGAGAGGAAGAGATCCTTATCCCTACAGAGGGGGCACCGGAAGCAAGAGAAGCCAGCGCTCACAGCCTGTCCCTGCAGGAGTACCATAAGGAGCACGAGTTGAGGCCCTGGTGCTGCTGAGCGCCCGCCGTGCCCCGGGGGCGAGGGAGCGGCTCCTACCTGGATGCAGCCCCTGTGGAACCAGGCGTGTTGGCACGCTGGGCACACCATGGTGCCGTAGGACGTTCTGTCCTCCACAAGGTCCAGGCAGATGAGGCAGGTGGTGTTCTCCTCCGGAGCCGCCCCCACTGCCTGCTCTGGGCGGTGCTCCCAGCAGAAGGACCTGGGGGGAAGGGGAAAGGGACGGGCGAGGTGAGAAGTGCCGGGTCCTTCCCCGCCGGCGGCGAGGAGGGGAGAGGAGGTACCTGTACTGAGGAAAGAACTGGGTGACGCATCCACCCTCCACGGCACAGGGGAGATGGAAGCTGCGGTCGCAGCCCGTCTCCTGGCAGGCGATGGTGGCCCCGCTCTCGCCACAGACGAAGCAGTGCTGGAAAGAGCACAGCAGCCCCCATCAGCGGCAGCCTCGGCGCCCCCACAGGCAGCCCCACGCCTCCGGGCAGGGCGCAGGATGCGGCCGCTGCTGGGTCACACCGCGCAGATCTGCCTGGCGGACGAGGCTCCTGTGCTGGAGCCTCCCTCTGTGGAGCTGCTGGGAGCGAGACTTTTGTCCCAGAGCTGGTTGCAAGGGCTGGGGTTTCTTTCCTGGGGGCTGGGCTGGGCTCCCGCCAACCTCTCCCGGCTCCAATCTCCCTGTTCTTGTCAGGGCCTCACCTTCTGTGCTGCCCGCTCGACTGTCTGTCGAATATCCTCAGGGAGAAATCCCATGAGTCCTACTTCCTTGCCCCATTGCTGAAACAGCTCGCTGGCAAAAAACTGCAGAAGAGAACGGACGAGGAGCTGATGAGGAAGGAGAGCGTGGCAGGGAGTGCCTGTCGCAAAGCTGGAGGGAGCCCCGGAGGAACTCACCAGGCAAAACACATGGGCACAGAGTCCTTGCTTCTCCAGCATGCACCCACAGACATCCGGGTCAGCCTCTGCCCGGCGACACAGCATGCATGCTGCGGGGGGAGAGAGCAAATGGCACCGGGGATGAGCAGCTCTGCGGGGCCGGGGCAAGCGTCCCTGAGGGATTGCCCGCAAGGGCCTCCTGTGTCCCTGCCTAGCTGGCTGATGGGCAGGGCTGGAGGCCTTGGAGAGGAAGGGGGCATTGCAGGCACGCGTGTCCCAGCAGGTGCCCACGGTTGGGGAGCTCCTGCCTCCCCCTGCCGCTGCTCTCGGCCCCACGCTGACCGCGCCGGCAACCCCTCTGCCAGGCTGCGGGAGGGGTACGTTGCTCTCACCCTGCTCCATCGAGTCGGGGGCCTTCCGCTTCCTTGCAGACATGGCGCACGTCAACGGTGAGCGTTTGGAGAGACCCTGTCCCAGCGGCGCTGGGGGTCTCCTCCGGATGCTCCTCTGCTGACTCTGAGGGAGAAGCAGGATGGCGGGTGAGGGAGAAGCGAGACGCGGGCGAGCTGGCAGCACAGGCCCAGAGCCCCGAGGCGTGGGGCTCCCCTCCTCCCTCGGCAGCCCCGCGCGAGCCCCGTCCCTGCCCTGCCCTCTCCTCGCCTCACCAGGTCGCACTGACGCACGGCCCGAGCCCGGCGTTGCTTTCTGTGGGCTTGCCCCCGCGGGTCACAGTGGCCGCTGTGACATCTCCACCGCCCTTGGCCACCTGCCACCCATTGTGACACGGCCCCCGCCTCACAGGGGTGGGTGTGAAGTGCCGAGGTGGGGGCCCGAGCCCTCGGCACCCACGTAACCGGGGCGGCTGCTCCTGCAGCAAGTGCGGAGTCAAACGCCGGGTCCCCCGGGGCAGCCGTCGAGGGCGGCACTGTTGGCCGAAAGGTGCTGTTTGGGCAGTGCGACTCCAGGGCTCCAGCCCTGGCCAAGGGAAATCTCTGCTCCTGCCCCCGGCACGGGGAGCGCTGCCAGCAGCTCGCGGAAGGCGATCCTTCCTCTCTGCGCGGCACCGGTAAGGCTGCCTCTGCAGGACTGCCTCCGGTTCTGGGCTCCCCGGCACAGGGGACGGCAGCGACCTCGCAGCCTGGCCTGCAGGGCTCACACATCCCATCCGCTCGGACGCGGTGGGTGGCCGGGGCACAGCACAGGACCTCAGGACGGCGCCTAAATGTCGCAGGTGGCCCAACGTCTTTCTCCTGAACTCCTTAGCGCTTTGGTGACGTGCTGCCTCCGGAAGAAAAAGCAGCGGGACCGCAAGCTGGGGAGTCACGGCGGAAATGGCCTCTTCCCATGGCAATAAACTGCCTTTCCGAGTCAGTGTGAGCCTCTCCTTGGTGGGGTGGGAAGCCGCACGTGGCTGTGGGGCAGCTTTGGAGGCGGTGGGTGCGAGTGTTGGTCTGTTTGAGGGTAGAAAGGCTCTGCAGTGGGATCTGGACAGGCTGGATCGATGGGCCGAGGGTTGTCAAGCGTCGGAACAGGCTGCCCAGGGAAGCGGTTGAGTCAGCACCCCCGGAGGTATCTCAAAGACGTGTGGACGCGGCGCTTAGGGACATGGTTTAGTGGTGGCCTCGGTAGCGTTAGGTTAACGGTTGGGCTCGATGATCTTCAGGGTCTTTTCCAACCTCAATGATTCTATGATTCTAATTGCCGTTCAGTTATTGCTTGATCACCGTTTGATTACCATTTGATTTTCATTCAGCCATCGATCAACGAGCATTTGATCGTCGCTTAATCATTAATGAAACCCTTTTAGTTAACCCCACAACGATGACTTCTCTCAATAATTCGCCTGCGGCACCAGGACAAAAGCCAGACGGCGTCTCAGGCGCAACCAGCGTAGGCAAAAAGGAATGCGAAATCCAGGATTGGAGAGTCCAGGTCCAAAATGCCCTTCAGGACCAAGATAGACACCTGAAACCCCCAGGCGGCCTTCTACAATACGAGCTGGCTGACGCTGCTGAGAGTGACTAGAGGCTTCTTCCCAGGCTGCCTCCCTCAGCTCCTGCTTTTGGAGTGTCCTCAGCCGTCCGCTTCTACCAGCCACCTTCCAAGCCAAACTCCGGTGCTCAGGGCTTCCTCCTCACCAGGCTTTCTGAGGTTTTGCTCGGCCTGCCGACGCCAGGGCATTAGAGATCTCCGTTAGCTAGATGCACGCAGAGGTGAGCGGTGCCAGGGAACAAGCTCCTCCGTTCAGAGCGAGGCTGTGCGTGGCCACAGCTCTTTGGCCAGCTCCATTCGAGCTCCGTTGCCCGGGAGTGCCTCGGAGCTCCACATCGCAGTCCCCCTGAAGAGCACTACCTGTTCTGGCCATGTCTAGACCTCACGTCTTGCCAATCACAGCAGTCAAGAACAGAAGGACAAAGTGCTGCCACCGAGTTCTCTTTTGGACCCTCTGCACCGCCTTTCCTTCCTCATTGCCTCTTTGTTGGCAGAAGAGCCCATCAGGTGTCCCAGGTTCCCCTGCCTTCCTCAGAGAGGACAGCTGCTCCCTGCTTTAAGGAGTCAGCTTGCACCGTAAGAGCGCCGGTACTTTGCCTGAAGAGCAGAGGGCTGTTCAAATCTGGACAGCCACCCCACGGGATTTCCTTCGTGCTTTGGTCACCGTCATTCTTTGATTCAGCCTTCTCGCTCTCTGCGCCAGCTCCCACGGAGCTGTTCAGCAGTCACTCTGCAACCAAATCTCTTCTCCTGCCTGCACTAGAAAGGTACTTGCTGCTGGTCGCCAACAGGAGGGAAATCCTTTTGGACGACTGACACTTCCCAGGCCCCTTGTTACCCTCCCGTAGAGCACACGTGATTTTTTTGCTCTCGAGGGCGTATGACAGGACTCAAGCCCTCAGCAACAGGTACTGCTCTGACTCTCCTGAACTCTGTGAAGTCCTTGCCGGGTGTTTGCAATCTCTATTACAAAGGGTTTCTTGGCTTACACTGCAAGAAGGAAGCCTTCAGTTGGTACGGCAGCAATCACGTTGGGGAACAAGGCCCGCAACTGGGCAACGGGGAATGCCTTTTGGCTCCTGTAGCAACACAATCTACAGCAATCTTCATGTCACAAATACAGATGTGACACTGAACTTAACGTTCAGAGAAAAGCAGCTTTGCCGCTTTGCCACAATTCTCACTAAGCTAGGCAACGAGGATAGGAAATCGGTTATAGCCTTGTCCAGAAGGAAACAGAGTTGAAGCGTGTCAAAAATCGCTGGCGCCGGGGCACGTGATTTGGGGGGGCGAGCCGCGAGGGCCATGGCGCGTGGGCGGGCACAGCCCACTTTGGCAGGAGATGGGTGGCGGCGCCGACTGGGCCGTGCCGGGCCACCCTCCTGGGGGCGGGGGCAGAGACCCCCGGTCCCGGGCGTGGGTGTGAACTTCCCCCGGGGAAACTGAGCAGGCTGCGGGGCCAGCGAGGCCCGAAGCACACGGCCATGGCGCTGGGGAGCCGGCCAAGGCCAGCCCGCAAGGAGGGAGGTCTGGGGAAGGTGCTGCCAACCGTCAGTGGAGAAGACAACCGTCTGGGCCCAGCCGCTAACGCTGCCCCTCGAGAAAGGGAGAGGAGGAGGAAGGCGACACATGCGCGTGGCATCTCCCGCTGCAGTCATTAACGGCCACCTTTATTGTGCCGGCGGAGGGGGATCAGGGCCAGCACTCGGGGACGGCGCACGGCTGGTCCCGTGGCGGCGTTCGGGCCGGCTGTAAGGAGTTTGGGCCCGACGTTGCAAGTGGGAGCGCTCTCGCATCCGCGCGGGCCCAGGGGGGCTGGAGCGGCTGCTGCTCTGGAGCGCTGGCGAGCCGAAGGAGGGCCCCGATGGCAGCTGGCTGGCGGTGCTGGGGCTGCTGGTCTCGTGTGCCGCGGAGCTGTGGGACGGCCCCAGCGCGGCCTGGCTGGCGGTGCTGCTCCCAGCACTGGGTGCTGCTGTGCGGCTGCTCTCAGGGCATCCCGTGGGCCGGCTGTAGGGCTTTTGGGCCCGACGCTGCAACCGGGAGCGGTTTTGCGTGCGGTCGGGCCCAGGTGGGCTGGAGCGGCTGCTGCCCTGAAGCACTGGGGAGCCGTGGGATGGCCCTGATGCCGCATTGCTGGGGCTGCTGGTCTCTGGTGCCAGGGAGCCGTGGGACGGCCCTGATGCCGCCTGGCTGCGAGCGCTGGGGCTGGTGGTCTGCGGTGCTGGGGAGCCGCAGGAGGGCCCCGATGGCAGCTGGCTGGCGGTGCTGGGGCTGCTGGTGTCGGGTGCCGCAGAGCTGTGGGCCAGCCCCAGCGCGGCCTGGCTGGCGGTGCTGCTCCCAGCACTGGGTGCTGCTGATGTGCGGCTGCTCTCAGGGCATCCTGTGGGCCGGCTGTAGGGCTTTTGGGCCCGACGCTGCAACCGGGAGCGGTTTCGCGTGCGGTCAGGCCCAGGTGGGCGGGAGCGGCTGCTGCCCTGAAGCACTGGGGAGCCATGGGATGGCCCTGATGCCGCCTGGCTGCGAGCGCTGGGGCTGGTGGTCTGCGGTGCTGGGGAGCCGCAGGAGGACCCCGATGGCAGCTGGCTGGCAGCGTTGCGGCTGCTGGTGTCGGGTGCCGCGGAGCTGTGGGCCGGCCCCAGCGCGGCCTGGCTGGCGGTGCTGCTCCCAGCACTGGGTGCTGCTGATGTGCGGCTGCTCTCAGGGCATCCCGTGGGACGGCTGTAGGGCTTTTGGGCCCGACGCTGCAACCGGGAGCGGTTTCGCGTGCGGTCAGGCCCAGGTGGGCGGGAGCGGCTGCTGCCCTGAAGCACTGGGGAGCCATGGGATGGCCCCAATGCCGCCAGGCTACCAGTGCTGGGGCTGCTGGTCTCCGTTGCTAGGGAGCCGTGGGATGGCCCTGATGCAACCTGGCTGCCAGTGCTGGGGCTGCTGGTCTCGGGGGCCAGGGAGCATTGGGATGGCCCCGATGCTGCCTGGCTGGTGGTGCTGGGGCTGCTGGGGCTGCTGGCCTCCGGAGCCGGAGATCCAAGAGACTGCCGTGATGCCGCCTGGCTGGTGGTGCCGGGGCTGCTGGTCTCGGGTGCCGGGGAGCTGTGGGATGGCCTCGATCCTGACTGGCTGGCAGTGCTGGGGCCGGTGAGCTCCGAGCTGTGACCGGAGGCTGTAAGGGGAGAAGCAGGAAGGTCAAGGGCACGGCCCCCCAGGCCCGGGGCAGGATAGGTGCCAGAGCGGTGCCCCCAGCCCTCCTGGAGCAGAGAGGCTCTGCCAAGCCCACCCTGGGCACCCGCGGCCAGGACTCGCCTGGGCCCTGGCCCCAGCCCAGGGGCACGCGGCTGCTTTGCCTCTTACCGGTGCCCAGGCCAGCACAGCTGTCGCACTCCCAGCTGGCCGTGCTGTTCCTCCAGTAGGAGCAGCGTCTGTGGGTGCCCTCGGCAGCGCAGGAGCAGCACAGGAGCAGTTGCCAGGGCCTGGGGAAGCACACGGGTTCATGGCTGTGAGGACAAAGTGACGGCAGCACGGGCTTGTCCGGCAGAGCTCTTGTTCTTCGTCCTGCCGCTTCGAGCCCTTGGCCAGACAGAGATCCCGTGCAGAGCCGCGGGGTGCAGCTTTGGCAACTCACCCCTCTTCCTCTGCCTGCTCCCTGCCTCCTGGGCAAAGGCACTCACGGGCATCGCAGCGCCTGTGCCTCTCATTTAGTGCTGCGTATGCACGGCTGTTCTCCCATGATGGCAGTCTGATGGAGAAAGGAGAAGTGAGGAGCCCCTGCTGCCCGGCAGGGCGTAAGGCAGATGCAGGGCATCCCTGCTCTTCCCCCCGCTGCCCTGTTTCCAACTCCTCCGTGAAGCGGAAGCCCAGACTCACGGGAGAGCGGAGGGCCAGGGCTGCAGGGGCAGGCCCTGGCAGGGCACAGCGCTTGCACCCTCCTGCCTCGTGAGCCGAGCACAAGGACACCAACCTGAAGGGGATTCGGATCCCCATGACGAGCATTTCCGAGAGGAAGAGATCCTTATCCCTACAGAGGGGGCACCGGAAGCAAGAGAAGCCAGCGCTCACAGCCTGTCCCTGCAGGAGTACCATAAGGAGCACGAGTTGAGGCCCTGGTGCTGCTGAGCGCCCGCCGTGCCCCGGGGGCGAGGGAGCGGCTCCTACCTGGATGCAGCCCCTGTGGAACCAGGCGTGTTGGCACGCTGGGCACACCATGGTGCCGTAGGACGTTCTGTCCTCCACAAGGTCCAGGCAGATGAGGCAGGTGGTGTTCTCCTCCGGAGCCGCCCCCACTGCCTGCTCTGGGCGGTGCTCCCAGCAGAAGGACCTGGGGGGAAGGGGAAAGGGACGGGCGAGGTGAGAAGTGCCGGGTCCTTCCCCGCCGGCGGCGAGGAGGGGAGAGGAGGTACCTGTACTGAGGAAAGAACTGGGTGACGCATCCACCCTCCACGGCACAGGGGAGATGGAAGCTGCGGTCGCAGCCCGTCTCCTGGCAGGCGATGGTGGCCCCGCTCTCGCCACAGACGAAGCAGTGCTGGAAAGAGCACAGCAGCCCCCATCAGCGGCAGCCTCGGCGCCCCCACAGGCAGCCCCACGCCTCCGGGCAGGGCGCAGGATGCGGCCGCTGCTGGGTCACACCGCGCAGATCTGCCTGGCGGACGAGGCTCCTGTGCTGGAGCCTCCCTCTGTGGAGCTGCTGGGAGCGAGACTTTTGTCCCAGAGCTGGTTGCAAGGGCTGGGGTTTCTTTCCTGGGGGCTGGGCTGGGCTCCCGCCAACCTCTCCCGGCTCCAATCTCCCTGTTCTTGTCAGGGCCTCACCTTCTGTGCTGCCCGCTCGACTGTCTGTCGAATATCCTCAGGGAGAAATCCCATGAGTCCTACTTCCTTGCCCCATTGCTGAAACAGCTCGCTGGCAAAAAACTGCAGAAGAGAACGGACGAGGAGCTGATGAGGAAGGAGAGCGTGGCAGGGAGTGCCTGTCGCAAAGCTGGAGGGAGCCCCGGAGGAACTCACCAGGCAAAACACATGGGCACAGAGTCCTTGCTTCTCCAGCATGCACCCACAGACATCCGGGTCAGCCTCTGCCCGGCGACACAGCATGCATGCTGCGGGGGGAGAGAGCAAATGGCACCGGGGATGAGCAGCTCTGCGGGGCCGGGGCAAGCGTCCCTGAGGGATTGCCCGCAAGGGCCTCCTGTGTCCCTGCCTAGCTGGCTGATGGGCAGGGCTGGAGGCCTTGGAGAGGAAGGGGGCATTGCAGGCACGCGTGTCCCAGCAGGTGCCCACGGTTGGGGAGCTCCTGCCTCCCCCTGCCGCTGCTCTCGGCCCCACGCTGACCGCGCCGGCAACCCCTCTGCCAGGCTGCGGGAGGGGTACGTTGCTCTCACCCTGCTCCATCGAGTCGGGGGCCTTCCGCTTCCTTGCAGACATGGCGCACGTCAACGGTGAGCGTTTGGAGAGACCCTGTCCCAGCGGCGCTGGGGGTCTCCTCCGGATGCTCCTCTGCTGACTCTGAGGGAGAAGCAGGATGGCGGGTGAGGGAGAAGCGAGACGCGGGCGAGCTGGCAGCACAGGCCCAGAGCCCCGAGGCGTGGGGCTCCCCTCCTCCCTCGGCAGCCCCGCGCGAGCCCCGTCCCTGCCCTGCCCTCTCCTCGCCTCACCAGGTCGCACTGACGCACGGCCCGAGCCCGGCGTTGCTTTCTGTGGGCTTGCCCCCGCGGGTCACAGTGGCCGCTGTGACATCTCCACCGCCCTTGGCCACCTGCCACCCATTGTGACACGGCCCCCGCCTCACAGGGGTGGGTGTGAAGTGCCGAGGTGGGGGCCCGAGCCCTCGGCACCCACGTAACCGGGGCGGCTGCTCCTGCAGCAAGTGCGGAGTCAAACGCCGGGTCCCCCGGGGCAGCCGTCGAGGGCGGCACTGTTGGCCGAAAGGTGCTGTTTGGGCAGTGCGACTCCAGGGCTCCAGCCCTGGCCAAGGGAAATCTCTGCTCCTGCCCCCGGCACGGGGAGCGCTGCCAGCAGCTCGCGGAAGGCGATCCTTCCTCTCTGCGCGGCACCGGTAAGGCTGCCTCTGCAGGACTGCCTCCGGTTCTGGGCTCCCCGGCACAGGGGACGGCAGCGACCTCGCAGCCTGGCCTGCAGGGCTCACACATCCCATCCGCTCGGACGCGGTGGGTGGCCGGGGCACAGCACAGGACCTCAGGACGGCGCCTAAATGTCGCAGGTGGCCCAACGTCTTTCTCCTGAACTCCTTAGCGCTTTGGTGACGTGCTGCCTCCGGAAGAAAAAGCAGCGGGACCGCAAGCTGGGGAGTCACGGCGGAAATGGCCTCTTCCCATGGCAATAAACTGCCTTTCCGAGTCAGTGTGAGCCTCTCCTTGGTGGGGTGGGAAGCCGCACGTGGCTGTGGGGCAGCTTTGGAGGCGGTGGGTGCGAGTGTTGGTCTGTTTGAGGGTAGAAAGGCTCTGCAGTGGGATCTGGACAGGCTGGATCGATGGGCCGAGGGTTGTCAAGCGTCGGAACAGGCTGCCCAGGGAAGCGGTTGAGTCAGCACCCCCGGAGGTATCTCAAAGACGTGTGGACGCGGCGCTTAGGGACATGGTTTAGTGGTGGCCTCGGTAGCGTTAGGTTAACGGTTGGGCTCGATGATCTTCAGGGTCTTTTCCAACCTCAATGATTCTATGATTCTAATTGCCGTTCAGTTATTGCTTGATCACCGTTTGATTACCATTTGATTTTCATTCAGCCATCGATCAACGAGCATTTGATCGTCGCTTAATCATTAATGAAACCCTTTTAGTTAACCCCACAACGATGACTTCTCTCAATAATTCGCCTGCGGCACCAGGACAAAAGCCAGACGGCGTCTCAGGCGCAACCAGCGTAGGCAAAAAGGAATGCGAAATCCAGGATTGGAGAGTCCAGGTCCAAAATGCCCTTCAGGACCAAGATAGACACCTGAAACCCCCAGGCGGCCTTCTACAATACGAGCTGGCTGACGCTGCTGAGAGTGACTAGAGGCTTCTTCCCAGGCTGCCTCCCTCAGCTCCTGCTTTTGGAGTGTCCTCAGCCGTCCGCTTCTACCAGCCACCTTCCAAGCCAAACTCCGGTGCTCAGGGCTTCCTCCTCACCAGGCTTTCTGAGGTTTTGCTCGGCCTGCCGACGCCAGGGCATTAGAGATCTCCGTTAGCTAGATGCACGCAGAGGTGAGCGGTGCCAGGGAACAAGCTCCTCCGTTCAGAGCGAGGCTGTGCGTGGCCACAGCTCTTTGGCCAGCTCCATTCGAGCTCCGTTGCCCGGGAGTGCCTCGGAGCTCCACATCGCAGTCCCCCTGAAGAGCACTACCTGTTCTGGCCATGTCTAGACCTCACGTCTTGCCAATCACAGCAGTCAAGAACAGAAGGACAAAGTGCTGCCACCGAGTTCTCTTTTGGACCCTCTGCACCGCCTTTCCTTCCTCATTGCCTCTTTGTTGGCAGAAGAGCCCATCAGGTGTCCCAGGTTCCCCTGCCTTCCTCAGAGAGGACAGCTGCTCCCTGCTTTAAGGAGTCAGCTTGCACCGTAAGAGCGCCGGTACTTTGCCTGAAGAGCAGAGGGCTGTTCAAATCTGGACAGCCACCCCACGGGATTTCCTTCGTGCTTTGGTCACCGTCATTCTTTGATTCAGCCTTCTCGCTCTCTGCGCCAGCTCCCACGGAGCTGTTCAGCAGTCACTCTGCAACCAAATCTCTTCTCCTGCCTGCACTAGAAAGGTACTTGCTGCTGGTCGCCAACAGGAGGGAAATCCTTTTGGACGACTGACACTTCCCAGGCCCCTTGTTACCCTCCCGTAGAGCACACGTGATTTTTTTGCTCTCGAGGGCGTATGACAGGACTCAAGCCCTCAGCAACAGGTACTGCTCTGACTCTCCTGAACTCTGTGAAGTCCTTGCCGGGTGTTTGCAATCTCTATTACAAAGGGTTTCTTGGCTTACACTGCAAGAAGGAAGCCTTCAGTTGGTACGGCAGCAATCACGTTGGGGAACAAGGCCCGCAACTGGGCAACGGGGAATGCCTTTTGGCTCCTGTAGCAACACAATCTACAGCAATCTTCATGTCACAAATACAGATGTGACACTGAACTTAACGTTCAGAGAAAAGCAGCTTTGCCGCTTTGCCACAATTCTCACTAAGCTAGGCAACTTAGAGGATAGGAAGTCGGTTATAGCCTTGTCCAGAAGGAAACAGAGTTGAAGCGTGTCAAAAATCGCTGGCGCCGGGGCACGTGATTTGGGGGGGCGAGCCGCGAGGGCCATGGCGCGTGGGCGGGCACAGCCCACTTTGGCAGGAGATGGGTGGCGGCGCCGACTGGGCCGTGCCGGGCCACCCTCCTGGGGGCGGGGGCAGAGACCCCCGGTCCCGGGCGTGGGTGTGAACTTCCCCCGGGGAAACTGAGCAGGCTGCGGGGCCAGCGAGGCCCGAAGCACACGGCCATGGCGCTGGGGAGCCGGCCAAGGCCAGCCCGCAAGGAGGGAGGTCTGGGGAAGGTGCTGCCAACCGTCAGTGGAGAAGACAACCGTCTGGGCCCAGCCGCTAACGCTGCCCCTCGAGAAGGGAGAGGAGGAGGAAGGCGACACATGCGCGTGGCATCTCCCGCTGCAGTCATTAACGGCCACCTTTATTGTGCCGGCGGAGGGGGATCAGGGCCAGCACTCGGGGACGGCGCACGGCTGGTCCCGTGGCGGCGTTCGGGCCGGCTGTAAGGAGTTTGGGCCCGACGTTGCAAGTGGGAGCGCTCTCGCATCCGCGCGGGCCCAGGGGGGCTGGAGCGGCTGCTGCTCTGGAGCGCTGGAGAGCCGAAGGAGGGCCCCGATGGCAGCTGGCTGGCGGTGCTGGGGCTGCTGGTCTCGTGTGCCGCGGAGCTGTGGGACGGCCCCAGCGCGGCCTGGCTGGCGGTGCTGCTCCCAGCACTGGGTGCTGCTGTGCGGCTGCTCTCAGGGCATCCCGTGGGCCGGCTGTAGGGCTTTTGGGCCCGACGCTGCAACCGGGAGCGGTTTTGCGTGCGGTCGGGCCCAGGTGGGCTGGAGCGGCTGCTGCCCTGAAGCACTGGGGAGCCGTGGGATGGCCCTGATGCCGCATTGCTGGGGCTGCTGGTCTCTGGTGCCAGGGAGCCGTGGGACGGCCCTGATGCCGCCTGGCTGCGAGCGCTGGGGCTGGTGGTCTGCGGTGCTGGGGAGCCGCAGGAGGGCCCCGATGGCAGCTGGCTGGCGGTGCTGGGGCTGCTGGTGTCGGGTGCCGCAGAGCTGTGGGCCAGCCCCAGCGCGGCCTGGCTGGCGGTGCTGCTCCCAGCACTGGGTGCTGCTGATGTGCGGCTGCTCTCAGGGCATCCTGTGGGCCGGCTGTAGGGCTTTTGGGCCCGACGCTGCAACCGGGAGCGGTTTCGCGTGCGGTCAGGCCCAGGTGGGCGGGAGCGGCTGCTGCCCTGAAGCACTGGGGAGCCATGGGATGGCCCTGATGCCGCCTGGCTGCGAGCGCTGGGGCTGGTGGTCTGCGGTGCTGGGAGCCGCAGGAGGACCCCGATGGCAGCTGGCTGGCAGCGTTGCGGCTGCTGGTGTCGGGTGCCGCGGAGCTGTGGGCCGGCCCCAGCGCGGCCTGGCTGGCGGTGCTGCTCCCAGCACTGGGTGCTGCTGATGTGCGGCTGCTCTCAGGGCATCCCGTGGGACGGCTGTAGGGCTTTTGGGCCCGACGCTGCAACCGGGAGCGGTTTCGCGTGCGGTCGGGCCCAGGTGGGCGGGAGCGGCTGCTGCCCTGAAGCACTGGGGAGCCATGGGATGGCCCCAATGCCGCCAGGCTACCAGTGCTGGGGCTGCTGGTCTCCGTTGCTAGGGAGCCGTGGGATGGCCCTGATGCCACCTGGCTGCCAGTGCTGGGGCTGCTGGTCTCGGGGGCCAGGGAGCATTGGGATGGCCCCGATGCTGCCTGGCTGGTGGTGCTGGGGCTGCTGGGGCTGCTGGCCTCCGGAGCCGGAGATCCAAGAGACTGCCGTGATGCCGCCTGGCTGGTGGTGCCGGGGCTGCTGGTCTCGGGTGCCGGGGAGCTGTGGGATGGCCTCGATCCTGACTGGCTGGCAGTGCTGGGGCCGGTGAGCTCCGAGCTGTGACCGGAGGCTGTAAGGGGAGAAGCAGGAAGGTCAAGGGCACGGCCCCCCAGGCCCGGGGCAGGATAGGTGCCAGAGCGGTGCCCCCAGCCCTCCTGGAGCAGAGAGGCTCTGCCAAGCCCACCCTGGGCACCCGCGGCCAGGACTCGCCTGGGCCCTGGCCCCAGCCCAGGGGCACGCGGCTGCTTTGCCTCTTACCGGTGCCCAGGCCAGCACAGCTGTCGCACTCCCAGCTGGCCGTGCTGTTCCTCCAGTAGGAGCAGCGTCTGTGGGTGCCCTCGGCAGCGCAGGAGCAGCACAGGAGCAGTTGCCAGGGCCTGGGGAAGCACACGGGTTCATGGCTGTGAGGACAAAGTGACGGCAGCACGGGCTTGTCCGGCAGAGCTCTTGTTCTTCGTCCTGCCGCTTCGAGCCCTTGGCCAGACAGAGATCCCGTGCAGAGCCGCGGGGTGCAGCTTTGGCAACTCACCCCTCTTCCTCTGCCTGCTCCCTGCCTCCTGGGCAAAGGCACTCACGGGCATCGCAGCGCCTGTGCCTCTCATTTAGTGCTGCGTATGCACGGCTGTTCTCCCATGATGGCAGTCTGATGGAGAAAGGAGAAGTGAGGAGCCCCTGCTGCCCGGCAGGGCGTAAGGCAGATGCAGGGCATCCCTGCTCTTCCCCCCGCTGCCCTGTTTCCAACTCCTCCGTGAAGCGGAAGCCCAGACTCACGGGAGAGCGGAGGGGCCAGGGCTGCAGGGGCAGGCCCTGGCAGGGCACAGCGCTTGCACCCTCCTGCCTCGTGAGCCGAGCACAAGGACACCAACCTGAAGGGGATTCGGATCCCCATGACGAGCATTTCCGAGAGGAAGAGATCCTTATCCCTACAGAGGGGGCACCGGAAGCAAGAGAAGCCAGCGCTCACAGCCTGTCCCTGCAGGAGTACCATAAGGAGCACGAGTTGAGGCCCTGGTGCTGCTGAGCGCCCGCCGTGCCCCGGGGGCGAGGGAGCGGCTCCTACCTGGATGCAGCCCCTGTGGAACCAGGCGTGTTGGCACGCTGGGCACACCATGGTGCCGTAGGACGTTCTGTCCTCCACAAGGTCCAGGCAGATGAGGCAGGTGGTGTTCTCCTCCGGAGCCGCCCCCACTGCCTGCTCTGGGCGGTGCTCCCAGCAGAAGGACCTGGGGGGAAGGGGAAAGGGACGGGCGAGGTGAGAAGTGCCGGGTCCTTCCCCGCCGGCGGCGAGGAGGGGAGAGGAGGTACCTGTACTGAGGAAAGAACTGGGTGACGCATCCACCCTCCACGGCACAGGGGAGATGGAAGCTGCGGTCGCAGCCCGTCTCCTGGCAGGCGATGGTGGCCCCGCTCTCGCCACAGACGAAGCAGTGCTGGAAAGAGCACAGCAGCCCCCATCAGCGGCAGCCTCGGCGCCCCCACAGGCAGCCCCACGCCTCCGGGCAGGGCGCAGGATGCGGCCGCTGCTGGGTCACACCGCGCAGATCTGCCTGGCGGACGAGGCTCCTGTGCTGGAGCCTCCCTCTGTGGAGCTGCTGGGAGCGAGACTTTTGTCCCAGAGCTGGTTGCAAGGGCTGGGGTTTCTTTCCTGGGGGCTGGGCTGGGCTCCCGCCAACCTCTCCCGGCTCCAATCTCCCTGTTCTTGTCAGGGCCTCACCTTCTGTGCTGCCCGCTCGACTGTCTGTCGAATATCCTCAGGGAGAAATCCCATGAGTCCTACTTCCTTGCCCCATTGCTGAAACAGCTCGCTGGCAAAAAACTGCAGAAGAGAACGGACGAGGAGCTGATGAGGAAGGAGAGCGTGGCAGGGAGTGCCTGTCGCAAAGCTGGAGGGAGCCCCGGAGGAACTCACCAGGCAAAAACACATGGGCACAGAGTCCTTGCTTCTCCAGCATGCACCCACAGACATCCGGGTCAGCCTCTGCCCGGCGACACAGCATGCATGCTGCGGGGGGAGAGAGCAAATGGCACCGGGGATGAGCAGCTCTGCGGGGCCGGGGCAAGCGTCCCTGAGGGATTGCCCGCAAGGGCCTCCTGTGTCCCTGCCTAGCTGGCTGATGGGCAGGGCTGGAGGCCTTGGAGAGGAAGGGGGCATTGCAGGCACGCGTGTCCCAGCAGGTGCCCACGGTTGGGGAGCTCCTGCCTCCCCCTGCCGCTGCTCTCGGCCCCACGCTGACCGCGCCGGCAACCCCTCTGCCAGGCTGCGGGAGGGGTACGTTGCTCTCACCCTGCTCCATCGAGTCGGGGGCCTTCCGCTTCCTTGCAGACATGGCGCACGTCAACGGTGAGCGTTTGGAGAGACCCTGTCCCAGCGGCGCTGGGGGTCTCCTCCGGATGCTCCTCTGCTGACTCTGAGGGAGAAGCAGGATGGCGGGTGAGGGAGAAGCGAGACGCGGGCGAGCTGGCAGCACAGGCCCAGAGCCCCGAGGCGTGGGGCTCCCCTCCTCCCTCGGCAGCCCCGCGCGAGCCCCGTCCCTGCCCTGCCCTCTCCTCGCCTCACCAGGTCGCACTGACGCACGGCCCGAGCCCGGCGTTGCTTTCTGTGGGCTTGCCCCCGCGGGTCACAGTGGCCGCTGTGACATCTCCACCGCCCTTGGCCACCTGCCACCCATTGTGACACGGCCCCCGCCTCACAGGGGTGGGTGTGAAGTGCCGAGGTGGGGGCCCGAGCCCTCGGCACCCACGTAACCGGGGCGGGCTGCTCCTGCAGCAAGTGCGGAGTCAAACGCCGGGTCCCCCGGGGCAGCCGTCGAGGGCGGCACTGTTGGCCGAAAGGTGCTGTTTGGGCAGTGCGACTCCAGGGCTCCAGCCCTGGCCAAGGGAAATCTCTGCTCCTGCCCCCGGCACGGGGAGCGCTGCCAGCAGCTCGCGGAAGGCGATCCTTCCTCTCTGCGCGGCACCGGTAAGGCTGCCTCTGCAGGACTGCCTCCGGTTCTGGGCTCCCCGGCACAGGGGACGGCAGCGACCTCGCAGCCTGGCCTGCAGGGCTCACACATCCCATCCGCTCGACGCGGTGGGTGGCCGGGGCACAGCACAGGACCTCAGGACGGCGCCTAAATGTCGCAGGTGGCCCAACGTCTTTCTCCTGAACTCCTTAGCGCTTTGGTGACGTGCTGCCTCCGGAAGAAAAAGCAGCGGGACCGCAAGCTGGGGAGTCACGGCGGAAATGGCCTCTTCCCATGGCAATAAACTGCCTTTCCGAGTCAGTGTGAGCCTCTCCTTGGTGGGGTGGGAAGCCGCACGTGGCTGTGGGGCAGCTTTGGAGGCGGTGGGTGCGAGTGTTGGTCTGTTTGAGGGTAGAAAGGCTCTGCAGTGGGATCTGGACAGGCTGGATCGATGGGCCGAGGGTTGTCAAGCGTCGGAACAGGCTGCCCAGGGAAGCGGTTGAGTCAGCACCCCCGGAGGTATCTCAAAGACGTGTGGACGCGGCGCTTAGGGACATGGTTTAGTGGTGGCCTCGGTAGCGTTAGGTTAACGGTTGGGCTCGATGATCTTCAGGGTCTTTTCCAACCTCAATGATTCTATGATTCTAATTGCCGTTCAGTTATTGCTTGATCACCGTTTGATTACCATTTGATTTTCATTCAGCCATCGATCAACGAGCATTTGATCGTCGCTTAATCATTAATGAAACCCTTTTAGTTAACCCCACAACGATGACTTCTCTCAA